>NC_056732.1:1157590537-1157683037 GCF_019279795.1 Protopterus annectens | reverse complement strand
GATGTATAGGTGTCTGCATATGTATATATCTATATGAGGGTATTTATATATATGTCTGTCTATGTATGTATACATTTGTACTACAGAGAGGGAGAGGTATATCTGCATGTAGTTATGGGTATATATACACACACATACCTCTACATATTTACATCTACATCTGGTTATACCGTTCTTTGACATGTAAAACAGACTGTGCTGCAGTGGGACTCGTAGTGAGAGTCGCTGCTCGTTGGGCGGCGGCTCTGCCCAAAGAACACTATTGCTTACATCCCTGAGGCGGTCCAAATAGACACACTCCAGCAAACACCTGCACGCCTAGACCCATAATTAAATACCCATAGTTCCCCCACCCACGCGTCCTCTACAGCACTCATCTTTACTTTGGGTGCAGGTTGGGTCTAAACACACCACTACATATTGCATACTCCCCACTTCACGGGACCCATCTCGTACGTTGTCTCGACCCATGGGTCATCAGGTTTTCCCACCCTTGTAGTCCAAGTATGTACACACCCAGCATTGATAGGTCATTGCATGGGCTTCCTCCTATCACAAGACAATTTTTGGGGTGTCCCGCAAGGAATGCTCGTGTCTCTGTTCCAAGATTAGACTTCTTGGGTCCACTGTGTCATTGTGCCCCCCCCTTCGGTTGTATCCTTCCTGTGGTGTGGGGAGCAGTGGATTGTTTACATTGTTTGTGGGTTTTTTGTATGTTTCTCCTGTCCGGCTGGGGGTGGGGGGGGGGTCATGCTACTTGTTACATGTTTGTTGCTTGGGCCCATCACCTCCATTGGCATGGCCTGTGAAGATATGTCATTCTTACATGCTGTAGCTTATCATAGCTATATATCTGTGTATATCTACACACACACACACACACACACACACATATAAATATATATATATATATATATATATATATATATATATATATATATATATGTATGTATGTCTGCATACATACATATATATATATATATATATATATATATATATATATATATATATATATATATACAACATATATACATATTATATATATATATATATTTATATATATATATATATATATATATATATATATATAAAATGACATGTGGATGTATGGGTGTCTGCATATGTATATATGTATATGTGTGCATTTATTTATCTGTCTATCTATGTATGTATACATTTGTACTACAGAGAGGGGGATGTAAATATCTATATAGTTATGGGTATTTATACAAACACATGTACCTCTAAATATTTAGCTACATATCCTGTACTGTTGACTGGCATTGCTGGATACTGTGTTTTGTGTGCATACCGGCCAACCTCGTGTGCCACATATGCTTTGCGATACCTACGACTAAATCCATTAGTGTACACAGAGTCACATGTGACATCTATTGTTAGTACCAGGAATACATTCGTCCCATGCAGGGCAACCCACACATTGGGTATTCGACCTTCGTCTACACCCAGAGTTACATAGGTACCACTGGCTATGTGCATAGTCTATGGTGTGTGCCACACCTAGGATACTTGGGTCGGAACATCAGATGGGATGGGTCCCGGGGGGGGTGGGGTGGCAATGTGTGGTGGTGTCGCTTAGCTACAGGCTGGTAACCAAGGTAGCAGTGGTGGCTGCGTGTGTGCTGTGGGTGGGGGAAAGCAGAACTGTGTGTTAAGCATGTATGGGTTGGGGATGGCCTGGGTTGGATGGGCCTGTACTGCTCAGCCCGCCTAATGGGTGGGGGACAGGGGTATGTGATGTCGACATGTGCACATGACAGAGGGCTTATTTAATTCCCTAATTCAATGAAAGATGTAAAGTACTATGAGCTTGGTAGTGTCTTGCAGGGTGGATGTATTTGGCTGGGTGGGGAGGTATGCAAATTCGTATGTGGCGTATATTGTTTGGGACCTCTCAGGCCCATTGACAGAGCATGTGGACATATATGTTTCTGTTCATCTACCATTGGTATCTACATATGTCTGGCCATATATACCTCTGTGGGTATTTATATTTGCTTACATATTTCTAACTATGTTGGAATATACCTACAGAGACATATATCTGCGTACATATGTCACTTGATGTGTATATGTGGACATATAGATGTTGACATATATATGTTCAGTTGTTAGCATTTGCATGTATATCTGTTCATATATTTGTATATATATATATATATATATATATATATATATATATATATATATATATATATATATATATATATATATATATATATATATATATATATATATATATATTTATGTATATATATTTATTTATGTATATATATATATATATATATATATATATATATATATATACATATATATATACATATATATATATACATATATATATATATGTATATATATATATATATGTATGTATATATCTCTGGATATTTATATATATGTATATATATATATATATATGGGACTACATCTATAGATATGTTGTATCCATTTAGATAGTGATATATTTGCACAGACGCACCCATCTAGCTGTTGGTATACATTCTCTGTACTGTTGCATGACTGGGCTGGGGTTATGTTTCTGACAACATATTCTTTCTGCATATCTGGCATGGCTTAGTGGTCGATTGTTTTGTGTATGGTGTGCATGGTCCTGGGTTCCAGCCTTACAAAAGCTGTTTATTTTGTTGCTGGGCAGAACACCAGCTATTGGATGCAGTGTGCTTAAGGCACTTTCAAGTGGTTGTAAGCGGGTTTGCACAGTGGTAAGCACTGCTGGCTTCCGGTCACAAGTGTCTTACACCCAGTTAGCTTCTCCTTTGCTTAAACTGTGTCGGCGGTGCTTCACCCAGCGCAAACGCACTTGCACATGCTTACTGGTGCTTACATATAATTACTGCTCATCTCTGCTTACGCCTGCTTACTGCTGACTTATTCATTATGGTACTGAATCTTCACATGTTCATTTAATGCAGTACTCCATTTCACATTTAAATGTTATTTAGTAGGTTGTACAGCAATAAAATGTAAATACATTTTCGTATACAGGTTTCACATGGAAAATGTATGTGCTGCAGTGGGACTCAAACTGGGAATGCCTGCTCATTAGGCAGACACTCTGACCACTACACTGTTGCTGCACTGCTTCATTTGCATATATCTTCCTTTTTATCCTCTTCAGCCTTTTAAGCTGCTTTAACCATAGCTATGCGATGGGCACACCCGCGCACCTACGGTTAGCTATACTCAGAGTTTTAAAAATGAATAAGGGGTTACTTCTTTTTATTTTTATGTCCTGTTGCTGTTGTACACATGGGGCGCTATTGGTGGAGATATGCGGACACCTATGAGTGGTCTCACTCATTTATGTACACTTTCTGCTGTTCTACTTTGCAGGGGTGTGTTTATTCTGAGAGCTCTTATCTCAGACACGCCCCTTGCACTCGTACAAGCTCCATGTAGGATTATGAGTTCATGCAGCGTGTCTTCATTAATATATATGGCACACTGCCATCCTCCTCCTAAACTGCTGCTTCCGTGCAGCACTAGACTAGTTCTGCAGGGAAGATTAGTAAATCTGGGGGATAATCATTTTTCCACTTCATGATCCATGCCAGGCCACCACACCTAAGATTGGATTATGCCTTTCCCTCTGGAATTTCCAGGACTATATAATGCATTTTTGAAATATAGAGGACTGAGGATTAGAGTTCTTAACAAGCTGCTTCCTGTAATCCAGGGTTTCCTTATCTCTATTAGCCCGTTGTGTGACTGAGCATGTCACCTAACCAATCAGTGCTGTGGAGCAATTGGGAAGCTGGGCTAGGCTTCAAATGGTCTCCTTGACTATATGTCTAGTAACAACCTATGAACCATGTGGAGATACTAGGATTTTAGAACTCCCAGTACACCCTCATGTGTGGCACTTGAGGATAATTTCTCTGAAACAGCATATCATAAATCTTAGCTCATTTTTGAAGGTCAGCATTTCAAAGCATATTCATAAAACTGAGACAGTATTACATTGTCTTCATATCATGCTTAATTACTCAGTTTCAAATAAGTAGCAACAGAGCTGGTTTAGTAGAATGCTTTTTTTATGATTTGCATCTGAATAAACATCAAGAAACGTTCTGTTTGATTGTCATATTTTTGGATGTTCCTGCCTGATCCAGTGGTAAAATACTTTATTTTCACCATTTAAGTATTGTGACTATAGACTGTCCAGGAAGTGCCATTATGTAATCTGCATGTTGAAGTTCATACTGAAACTACATTAGGCATGAAAGCAAGTGATCTCATTTAAAAAAAATGTTTCTTTACCTAGAGCTTTCCTTTGTTAAAAGGGATATTTCCTGAAATAAATGGATGTTCTTCTTTTTCAGTTTGATTCTTGTATCTGCCCAGAGGAAAACTTGACAGGAAGTGACTGAATGCTGCCCTGATTGTGGGACTGCTGTTTAACAATTGCAAAAAACTGTTCATTAATAACAAGTTTATTGCTGCAAAGATACAGAGAACAATTGCTGCAAAGATACAGAGAACAAAATATTTTGCTTTTTTTTTCTCAGCACAATAGGAGAGAGAGAGAGAGAGAGAGAGAGATTATTGCACATTCACACTATTACCAAAAGTGAAAGGATTGTTGCTATCTTGAGCAGACTGTGTGCAGTGGTGTCATTGTGTAACCTAGTCATTCAGCTATGAAAAGTGGAAAAAAAAACATTTATTTTGATTTGTATGGTGAAACATTTTATTTGGTGTTTAATTAAAAAAGTGAAGACCTTCAAAAAGATTTGTGTTCTACATGTTCACAGGTTCATAGGTGTGTTCTAGGCTAATGACCACAAGGGCCTTTTTAAACCTAGCTATGCACCCCAAATCACTAACAAATTCTGGTACTATTCATAAATATAAGCAGGGACTTGGGAGATGAAACATCTTGAACTGGGTTAAGGAAGAACTCTGCTTTACATGGATAGGGAACCTGTTCCAGAGAATAGGTAGTCTCTGGGATACACACCTATCTCTCTAGCAGCTTCTATTTATATCACAGGCAAGGTTTGTGTTTAGAACGGGTAACTCTGGTGCTGTTTGTTTTGCAGGTATGCAGGAGGTAAATCAGGGTGGGTTTGACAATGCCTTGTATGTCAAGTATAGATTTCCCCTCAGCAGACCACCTCAAAGCCCTAGCCTGTAGGAGAAAAAATACAGAGGTAGGGCTCTGAGGTTGTTTGCATTGGACATATTACTTGTGTCCCGTACTCCTTGAGAGGGGAAATCTCTGTGGACATTCCAGTTATTGAATGTGCTTGATTAGCTACATACCAAACAGGGCATTGTACTCAATGACAGGTCTGATGGATGATGAATACAGGGGAACAATGACCTCCGTGGACCTAGATGCCATAACTCTATTTATAAGTTGCACAGAACAGAATAATTTCCTCATGATTGTAGGCATGTGATGGTCAAAGGCTAGATTACTATCTATGTGTTTTGACAGAGCGAACATGTGTCTGTGCAGCTGTTTGAAGACAACTACTAACCAGAAAACAAAGCTCACATAGTAGTCTACCTTATACAAGCAGTCCTACAAATGCTTTACTCATAGAAAAAAAAACAGCTAGTGCACTAGTTCAGACTCTATATTATACTCCTTTATGACAGCAACAGACATCCAACAAAGTGAAAAAATCTATCCCAGAATTAACACTACCCCTCATAGATCTCTATGTGAGCTTTGTTTTCTGGTTACTAGATATCTATGTGAGTCCCCAAGTCCCTGACTACTGGGTTGACTCTTAGGTGTGTGTTGTCAATATGATAGTTGCTAGGGGTGGATGACTTTCTGAATGATAGCATTATGCATCTCCTGGCATTTAGTTTTAGCCCTTGGCTTTCACACCAGTTATTTGTTTGTATCAGCCCTTCCTGAAAAGCATTAGTGCTGTGGGGGATCCTATGACCGCTCCTAATTTGCATTTGTCTGTATGTCTGGTCAGCCAGAGGGCCTTGATTTTGGCTTTGACTTCAGAAAAGGATATACCAAAAAGGGGCACTCCATGGAGTGATCCCTGAGGTACAACGCTTGTGACTGGGCTCTTTGTAAAGGTGGACTCCACATTTCAAACTTCTTGGTTCCTGTCTGTGAGCCAGCTGGCTATCCATCAGGTGACATAAAGGTTTATACTTAACCTCTTGAGTCTGTCAACAATGCCCACGTGGGGTATTGTGTCAAATGCCTTGGCCATGTCAAGGTAAGCAGCATGAACTATTTTGCCCTCACCCATTGCCTTGGTGACATTCTCAATGAAGTCTAATAGACTGAGTAGGCACGACCCATCATTGACAAAACTTCATTGGGTTGGGTCCAGTGTTTGGAGGTTTGCTATGTTATTATTGATCATTTTCACATTAACTCTATCCATGGTTTTGCATAGGAGACTAGTGAGATATATGTGTCTGTAGTTTCAAGGGTCTGTAGATGCCCACCTTTGTTCAGAGGGATGACTGTTGCTGTGCTTCATTCATGAGGCACGAAGCCTATATGGAAGCTACAGTTAAAAAGAAATTCCAGAGAATCTGATAGGTCATATTTCATGCTGTTTAGAAGGCATTCTGGGATATTGTCTGAGCCCATCGATGCAGTGTTCTTGGTTTCAATGACAGCATTTAGTACCTGTTCCCTAGTGATAGTAGGGGGAGTTATAATACCTGAGGGGAGGTTGAGAGGAAGAGAGGGGTAACATTTGAGCTGAATTTGTCTGCCAGTAAGTTTTTATATTTTCTGGCTAAGTACAGGTGGTTCCATTAACAATGAGCTCGGCACATAATTGTCTATTGCCTTTGAGGTTGCAGTTAGTTAATGAATACCTTTTGGTTGTCCTTTTTCTGGAAGTCAAAATTTAACTCAGATTTGGCTTTGGTAGTCCTTATTTATCCTACAAGTTGTTTATTTAATTTGATGTTAGTGCTTTGCCTCCTAATTTTTGCCATGATTTTTTTTTATTTCTATTATATAGTCTATGGATATGTGATTCTACCAGGGTGGCTTTTTTAGTTAGTTCAGTACTTTATCCTCGTGGGTACAGCTGCCTCTGTGAAGTAATTAACATGCTTATATATGGTTTCTGTGAATTGTTCTTAGAAAGCAGCAGTGTTTTCAAGGTTTATGGATGCTTGAAAGTTTGCCAGGTTATCACCTAATGATAGAAAGTTAGTCTTAGAGTAGTTCCTGAACATTCCACAGTTAGCTGGGGTTCTGGGTTTTGTTTTTACTTAAAAGGAAACTGTTTTGTGATCTTATCATTAGAGAGAAGACATAACACTATGAGGTGTACAACTCTCTTACAGTTCTGACTGTTATTATTCTATTTTGTTATAATAAAATTTAACTTCCAAGGCTGAACAAGTGTTGCCAGCATCCAATTTCTGACAGTACGCACACACACACAAACACACACACACACACACACACACACACACACACACACACACACACACACACACACACACAAATACATATCTACCATTCATAATCCCCTTTTTACCCATTTTTTCAGATGTGGCAGGAATGTCAAATTACCAGTGACCATCATCTAGAGCCACTGTTGACACTGCCAGGTGATTAGCCCTGCCATGGTTGGTTTTCCATAAGAGACTCACACCTTCAACCAATTTAAAGTATCCAGTCAACCTAGTGTATATATTTGGAATTTTGGGAAAAATGGGGCACCCTTAGAAAACACATGCATTCACAGGGTGGACTTGCATACTGCACACAGAAAGCACACCAGCCAAGAATTGAGCAAGAGAACCTCTTACTGTGAGGCAGCACTGCAACCTACTTCATCAATGTGCAGTACAAAATGCTGAAGCTAGTGATGATTAATTGTTTTAATCTCTTTGTTTAATATCAAATTCATATTATTCTGATCAAAGAAATACTTAACGATAGTGAAGTCCTTCATGATGCATCTATAGGGTGAAAACACTAAACCTCTGCTTTTTGTTTAATAGAAATTACTACATTTTTTTTAACTGTCACAGAGCCTTGTTTTTCAGTAAGCCTCTGAATCACAATTGTTTTCACTCAATAAATTTACTTTTTCACAGTTTGACAGATTAACTATTGAATGGTTTGTCTTCTGACAGAAAAATGGATACTAACATCAAGAAGAAGAAAATAAAAGTAATACTACTGACATCATTAAATGAAGTAACACTAGAGGCAAAAATGCAGTTGCTTTTTAAGTGGATATCTGCAATGGTCAAAGGAACAATACTGTTGGTAGTTATGGAGGAGAAGGTCCCTTCTATAAATAAGTCATCATATGCGAAGTAAATTACGAAAATTATCATCTTGGTAAGTAAGAAGTGATTGTAAGAGCGAAGAGCTTGAATATCAATGTAAGATAAATCTTGAAGAATGAATGTCAGAATCATAGGAACACTAGAACATGTACATATTTGGGAGAGGTTTATGATAAACTGATCAAAAATTATATATTTTCCAAAAAATTATAATTCAGATATTGAAAGGTACACCATATGTGGCCTCTCTAGAGCAAAGCAAATGGATTTTGACATATTTAATGACAATGATATCTTCAAGGATAAGGCTTATTAGCAGAGAATGTACTACAAAGTGCAGCAGTCCAAATCAATTCTGTGAATATTTGCTTGGAATAGCCCTACTGGTTCAGGCAAACTATATTGCAATTCAGGTGGTAATTAACACATATAAGATATTTGACTACAATTATATATTTTGATTTTTAGTGCTGTTTTTAGAAGGAAGGAGAGCTCTGCGTTATAATAAACATTAAATTTAGAACTTTACTAGTGAAGTACTGCAACATGTGGTGGCTGTACTGAGAGAAGACAGTGTGCAAACTTTTCAAGAAAAAATGTAATGGGAACAGATAATACTAATAGAGCCGGTTATCGTGGATCATCCATTGGGTTCCCCTAACACAAACGAACGGGCTAACAAACGGACTGATAGAAATGGAACTGATAGAAATGGAGCTGTAAACATTGACAACAGCTTTAACTTTAAAGACTGGACTGAACAACTCCCATGTTTTAGAACAGGTACTTTTAATGTGCAATTGGAACAGTTGGACACTGAATTTGAGAAATTTAAAGATAAACTGTATGCATTTAAAAATTCACAGTTAGAAATTAATTATTTAAAAGAATGCATTAAAGTTGAGCGTGTTCCAAAGGGTTTACGCTGTTTTAGATACCCTAACAGCGCATTTGCTGGCTCAACTTTGCATTCTAAACTTACTGATTTATTCAGTAAAACAGGCATAGAAGTATTAAAACTAATGGTTGAAGATTATGTAAAAAAAGAGGATGTTCTTTTAAATGAATTAAATGCATTGAATGACAATATCACCAAAGATGAAAGATTTTTAAGCTACAAAAGGAAATATAATGACACTTTTAGAGAGGTTGATGAACATTGCTTTAAAGTTTTAGATAGGAAGGCAAGAAAACTGGAAAGGGATTTGATGGAATATAGGGAGGGGAGGGCTTACCCACCTGGGGGAACACGTAAACAAAACAATTTTCAAAACAATTTTGAGGGTACCGAGAGTACAACTGCATATAATAGAAATAATAGTTACAACCATGATGAATTGCCCAGGAGAAGTGAAAGGCTAGCACAAAAAAGTGCTAACAATATGCAGCAGGGTTTCCAACTCCCCCAGGGCAGACCACGGGTGAAATCGAATCAATACCAGCAGAATGCATGGGGAAAGAGACATTGAGCCCTAAAATACCCCCTTCTAAGAATAACATTCTAGTTTCTTCAGTTATAAGTGAACAAGGTATATGTAGTATTCACACCTTTGACAATTTTAGTATTTATAATTTCACAGACATGAATATTACTGAGGACTTTTTTGAACTATTTACAAAAGGCTTGCAATTTGTGCCAAATAGGCCAACTTTTCTTCCCAAACTTCTAATTGAACTAAAAATGTTTGTAAGGAATTTAAATTTAGCTACAATTTTTAAAGACCAAGGATGTCAAGAGGTCTCTCTTTCCAGAAGTAGCACCTTTAACCCCCCGGTTCACCCTAAATTAAAAATGTTTGAGGAAGTTTTAGAAAAAAACTTTAAGAGACAATTTAATTAAAAATGAAAGTATAAGTTCTACTAATTTTCTAAACAGTTACAAAACGTAGTGGACATGTTAAAGAAAAATAAAACTAGGGTAATGAAACCAGATAAAGGAGGGGGTATAGTCCTAATGGGACAATTGGAATATGAGAATTATATATATGGTTTATTACAAAATAACAGCACTTATGAGCCTAGCTCACTAAATGAACTTAATATAGCAGTGAGCAAAGTTAAATATTATATACATGATTTGCTCCTACAAGGATTTCTGGATGAAAAAACACACAACTACTTGCTTGTGCCTAAACCTAAAACAGCTGTACTTTTTGGCATTCCCAAAGTACATAAAGGACTTGCTCCTTTAAAATTTCGACCTATTGTAGCAGGAGCGGGTAGCGTGACTGAACCTCTTAGTAAATTTATAGATTTCCACTTGAAAAAATATGTAACACAGCTTGATTTTGTCTGCAAAGATTCCTGGGAATTCCTAGCCAATATTGACCAAGAAATTGACAACTCAAATTTAATAATGGTAACAATTGATATTGTGGAATTATTTCCTAGTATACCGCATGAGCAAGGGTTAGACTGGTTTGGACAAGCTATTGTAAAAGAATCTGGCTTAAATCATGACTTAATCAACACAATTTTGGAGTTTATGAGAATTGTGCTTTATAACAACTTCATATATTTTAATTAAGAATTCTACAAACAGAAAAGTGGGGTGGCCATGGGGGCCCCCTGCGCTACTGCTTATGCAAATATAGTTTTGCATAAGTGGGAGAAGGAATTTATTCATGTTGGAACTTGGAAAGAACACATAAAATTTTACAGGAGGTTTTTGGATGACATCTGTATTTTATGGTCAGGCACAGAACAACAATTCTTGAATTTTATGGGTTACCTGGAAAACACTACTAGTTTTCTGAAGTTTACATATAACCTGAGTAAGGAGAGCTTGAACTACCTGGATATTAAATTAGTTAAAAAATTTGACAACAAGGGTTTTACTTCACAAATATTCAGAAAAGAGACATACTGTAACTCATATCTACACTTTGACAGTGGTCACCCCTGGCACATTAAAAAGGGTATCATCAAAGGACAGCTTGTGAGGGCATCGAGAATATGTAGCACGAATAATTTATTTCAAGAAGAAGTTGAATTTTTAAGAAAGGCATTTACAAGTAGGGGTTATCCACCCACTTTGTTTCAAACAATAGTGAATGAAATTTTACGTAGAAGAGACTATGACTTTAAACCAATATTGGGAACAGGTTCAGTAATATATAAGAAACCAGAAACTGACAATTATGGTAGGCAGAGCAATTTTATATATACATATTCCCAAGATGCTACACTCATTGAAAACACGTTTAGGAATGTTTGGCCTATGATTTCCTTACAAGATGAATTTAACAAAATTTTTCCAGAACATATTTCTTTTATAAGAAAAAGAAACATAAATTTGAAAGGAATTTTTGAACAAAACATGAACACCATGGAAAAACAACAAAGTTTAGTAACTAAAAGAAAAGGCACATTTCCATGTGGCCGATGCAACCAGTGCACTTACATTATTAACAAAGAACAAGTTTGTATTCCCTCTTGTAAAACTATGTTGCATGCTAAGGGCAATTATAACTGCAATTCATCAGGGGTGATATATATAGGGCTGTGCCAGAATTGCCCATCATTTTATGTGGGCAAAACCGAAAGACAACTAAAGCGTAGAATATACGAACATATAAATGACATCAAAATTAAAAAAGAAACAAATGCCTTTTATAGGCATTCTCTTAGCTGTAAGAAAATGTCATTAAAATTCTTTGTTGTTGACAAGGTCAAACAGGAGCTAAGAGGTGGAGACTGGGAGACGGCCCTTGGGATTAAGGAACTAGTCTGGCAGTTAAAGCTTAATGCAACCAAGCATCCTGGCTTAAACGAGGCAACTAGTATTGGGGACATCCTTAGAGCTAAGAGAAATAGATTGTAATAAAATGTATAAACATAGATATGGAAATACATTTTTGTGACATTTTTTGACTCAATTAAGATGAGTACATACATTTGAGGTAATAAATTACAAAAGGAAGTAAGGAAACAACAAACAGTTATACTATAAAATTGGGTTTTATAGCATAGAACTGAGAATAGTGCTTGTATTTGAAAGTAGAATGTTTTTAGCAAAGTCTTAGTAGTTAGATGTCAGTTGGTATAAATTATTTAAGCAATGTTAAGTATTTTAATACGAGCTTTGAATGTATTTAACAAATGTACATTTTTATTATTCTAATTAATACTTGGTAATAATTTTTTTAAAAATGTTTTTTAAAACACAGTAAGTAAGTAAAAGGAAGGTGACTTCATTCAATGCATTCTAGAGAAACGCAAACATTTTTATTTAACTTGCATATTTTAACTGAATTAATTGTATTTAATTGATGTTCATCAAGTTATTTAATTAATCACATGACAGGGTTGTTTTAATATAAATATTGAGCTAGGTAACAACCCAGTACACTTGAAAAAGCCCGTTACGAACGGGCGAAAGCGCTTGTGGTCATTGCTGTGTCCTTTTTGGTGCTGTGCTGTGGAATTAAAGCTTTTTCTAATTACTCGTCCGTTTGCAAGATTTTTTGCTAAACCTTGAAGAGCTTTGAAGTATACTGTTTGACTGACAAAACTTTTTGGGGCAGTTTACGGAGAGTGTGCGACTTCCTGCTTTTGGATTTTGTGGTTAACAGATAATACTTAACAAGCACCATCTAGAAAACTGTCCTGTGGATACCAACAGGAAAAGGTCAGGAAAGTCTAATCCACCTTGAAATACTAATGAGAATTGCACAGAATAAATTACCCTTCACAATGATAGGACACCTGTCCATATGGGAATGAAATAGGAGCAAATTTAGAGCATGTGACTGTGGCATGTAAGCCTTCAGACATGCATGAGCAGTATGTTACGTAGGATGGAGACTAACATCATTAAGTAGGTGAGAAGAAGGCCAGTAGGATCATAGAATCATGGGAAGTTGCTAGGCTATTGGCCCTGAGGCCCTTATAAGCCTAGCCAAGAGTTTAGCCCATGTTTAGACAAGTCAGCATCTGATGCCCCTGTCCAGCAGGGAGACAGGTAGAATCCCAGGGATGTATTTTCTGCTTCCCATCCAGTTATCCAGGTTGTGCTTGAAAAGGGATAATGAGGTACTCTGCTTGACATGGAGAGAGAGTCTATTCCACAGAAGGAGGAGTCTCTGGCACACAAATCTGCCTCACCAACAAGTCCTATTGATGTCTCAAACCAGGTTGAGGTCGTGCTTGTGGGCTACTCAAGTGGAGCTTGACTTGTGGATATTACAGCAGTCCCAACAAGGCTAGGTGTGAGATTGCTTTGTATGGCAGACAGAGGTCACCTCTGAGGAGTCTGTATGAAAGTGAATAGAGGGACAGGGCTTTTAGCCTATCTGTGTAGGGTAGATGTTTGAGGCCATGGATTCTTCTGATAAGGAATCTCTGTGGTCTCTCCAACTGCTGCATGTGTTTTGTGAAGTACATGCCGAAAGGTGCATTATACTCAATAATGGGTCTTAAGGGAAAAATACAGGGATGTTATGACCACCTAATCCATGGATGAGATACCCTTACTTATGAGGTGGGCCATGTAGAAAGCTTTCCATTCAACGGAAGCAAAGTGGTGGTTAAAAGTCAGGTTGCTATCACCTTTGGGTGTCCAAATCCCTCACGACTGATGGCATGCGTAGGACACTGTTATTAATGTGATAATATGTGGGGAGTTCACTCTCCCCAAAGGGGATGATGATGCATTTTTGGGCATTCAGCTTGAGTCCATGTTTCCGGCATCAGTCATTTGTTTTGGTGAGACCCTCTTGAAGAACGTCCATGTCACTTGGGGAATTGATGTCCATGCCCAGCTTGCAGTCATCTGCAAACTTGGTCAACCATAGCCCATTGGTTTTGGCCTGCACCTCAGAGAAGTACATCCCAAATAATAGTGGCTCCAAGTCTGATCCCTGGGGTACGCCATTCATTATGGGTCTACTGCTTGAGGTGGCCTCCCCTATTTTGATTTGGTGGGTTCTATCAGTGAGGCAGTTTGCTACCCATCTGGTAACATATAGATTGATGCCTAGTTGAGAGAGTTTATATATTATGCACAAGTTGGAAATTGTGTCAGAGGCATTGACCAGGTCAAGGTAGGTGGTGTGCATCATCTTCCCCTTGTCCATAGTTTTGGTGACTGTCTCAAAGATGTCCACCAGATTTAACAGACATGCCCTCCCCTTGACAAAGCCAAACTGTGCTGTGTGGGGTCGAGTGTTTGGGGGTTGTCAATATCTGTGTTAATGAGGTCCATGATAATCTGTTCCATGGCTTTGCAGATCAGGCTAGTTAAGCTGATGGGTCCATAATTTCCCAGCTCGGTGGACGCGCCATCTTTGTGTAAAGGGATGACAGTAGCTGTCCTCCACTTGGCTGGGACAAAGCCGGTAATCAGGCTTTGGTTTAATAGGGTGCCTAATGGTGCTGCAAGTTCATGTAGGATGCAGTCTGGGATGTAATCAGGTCCCATGGAAGCTGTATTTTTTGCCTTTGAGAGGGCAGTGATGACCTGCTCCCTAGAGATAAGGGAAGGGGGGAAGGTACTGGGGATGTCCTGATTTACTGATCGGGGGGACACAAGGGTGAAGTTTTTGCTGAATCTGTCTGCCAGTAGGTTGGCTATATCTACATCATTTGTGTATGTGGTGTTATTGACCACCAGTTCTGAACATATCTGGGTGCCTCCTTTGAGATTGAGGACATATATGAAGATGGCCTTATGATTTTCTCTAGTAGATGTGGCCAATTTGGATATGAAATTGACTTTATAGGATTTCACTAGTGCTCTTGTTTACTTGTTCAGGGTAAGGAGAGATTGCTTACAGTTGGGCACCTGCTCCTTCTTGGTCCTGGACAGCATTTTTTTCCTTTTGTTAAATAGTTTATTTATTGTAGATGTCCACCAGAAAGGTTTACTCTTTCTTGCAGAGGATGATTTCGTCCTGTCAGGTATTCCTGATTCCATGCATCTATATAAGTGCTTGTATATTACTTTGGTGTAGATTTGGACATTGGTGCCATTTCCTATACAGGGGGTGGGGGCTGTGAAGCTGTTTATACCAACCCTCAGGATGTTGTAATCAGTTTTGGAAAGTTTTTTGTTTGATCCTAGCTAGAGGGGAGTTAGGGGAGATGCTGACTTCAAAAGTGACCACTTTATGGTTAGATCCTAACAGGGAGGATGATACTGTAGGAGTGCTGCAGTGGTTACGCATGTTGGTTAATATCAAGTCCAAGATATTATCACCTCTTGTGGGGGTATCGACTAGCTGTTTCAAGGCATTTGCACTGATAAAATCGAGGAACCTTTGGACAGTTGCATTCTGACATGAGTAATTTTTCAATCTATGGTAGGGTAGTTAAAGTCACCCAGGATCAGGGTAAAGGGTTGAGTCTTGATAGATTCGAAGAGGTCCAGATAGGTGGAGTGGGCATCTTGAGTCAAATTTGGGGGGACTGTAGCTAAGTATGATTTGAATAGGTGCCTTGCCAATGGTTAACTGCACCAGGAGTGTCTCCTGTGCCTCATACTGTTTGACCAGCCTGGAGCTGTGTGTGTCTTTATAATATATATTGAAACTCCACTTCCTTTGGCTTCGCTGCCCACAGTTTGGGGTCTAAATGTATGATAGGATGAGTAACCAGGTAAGGCTGGGGTGCTCTCTGTAGCTTTGAGCCAGGTTTCTGTGGCTGTACAAATGCCAACATCTTCCAGAGTTAAGAATGCTTACAATGAGTGCAGTTTCATGTTTAGACTCCTAGTGTTTAGCAGCATGGCCTTTAATTTGTGTTTTGTTGAAATTTTTATGTTGGTTTTATTGATTTCAGGACTTTTCATATATATGGCACTATTGGGGAGGCAAGGGCCTTTGCCAGAAGCCTGAAGCCGAAATGAGACAGATGCAGGCCATCTGTAGCAAAGCATCGGGTTCTGTTGATCATATCTTCCCAGGTTGTCAGGTACTGGATCCCCCTGGAATGACACCAGAAACTAAGCCAATTGTTAAAGTCAATCATTTTCTGTTTGTATTGAAGCATCATTCTGGGTGACGGTAGAATGTTGCTTAAGGCTAGGGACATAGCTGACTGGGACACATATTCAATGAGCTCAATCATGTCTGTCTTCATATAGTCCAGGGAGGTATGTCTCAAGTCGTTTACCCCAACATGGACTATGACAGAGTCATAACAATACCTGTTGTTGACAGACTTGAGTGCATCTGTCATATGCCAGATTCTGGCACCTGGCAGACAACTAACCTTGACTTTGTCCTTATCCAGCCTGGTGAGAGACACATCTGTGTGTCTCACAATGGAGTCTCCTATGACTCATATGTTGGGTTTATGGTTAGGCCTTTGTGGTTGCGAGACACAGGTCTGTGGACTATGCGTGGTATGTGGTGTGGAGGGTTTTGGAGTTCGCATGTGTTTTGTTTGGGTTTGCTTTTGTTGAGAACCTCTACATATATGGGTGTGTGTTGTGTAGTTGTGGGTGGTGTTTGAGGTGTAGTGATTGTGTTGATAACCATCTCATTGCCAGATATACTGGCTTGTGAGGGAGAGAGTATAGACTCTAGGTTCTTAATGTAATTGCATCTCTCAGAAAATGTGTTCCTAGGTGGTAATAGTAGATAGTTGTCCATGTACATGAAGCAGTTGCTACACTGTCTTAGGATGCCCATATCAACTAGATTGGCAGGAGAAACCACAGGGAATTGTTCATCCAGTAGTATCTGTTATTCTGAACTGTGACTCTCTGGATGAATATTGTTTGGCAGCCAATGGCACTTTATGTCTAGATTACTTACTTATCAGGGCCAACATAGGAAGACTGAACCAGAGAGCTTTTCCCTTTGCAAATTAGCATTTGAATAGTGTGTTACATGATTAGGTCTCATTAAGTGTGTTTATGTGCAGCTGTATATGTAGAATGCTATAGTGCCCATAGTGACCATCGCAATGTATGTGGAGTTGTAGTGTTTGGGAACTGTGGGAATAGGACTCCACACAAATCCTGAACAATAAATCTGCACATATCCTCAAAGGAAGTATCTTTGTCCATTCTACTAAAAGGAACAGAGACAGAAAGATAGGCAAAGTCTTGGAGATTAGAGCCAGACTTGCAGAAACACACACACTGGGGCCTATTAAGAGAGATGCACAGACTGAAATAGAAATAGAGAGAGACAGAAACAAAACCTGTTGGAAATGGACTGAGAATCTATAAATGCATCATACATGTAGAGACAAGGTAAGAGGAAGAACCTTTGAGTTAGATAAATCTGCTAAGCAGAGGTGAACATATTTTCTTTTTTGTGGTGCAGTATGCACTGAAAAGACTGGACTATAATCAATCTCAATATTTTGAGTCCAATGAGATAAACATTTGTTTGATTGGTAGAAGGGACATTGGTGTTTCTGTAAAAAGTTTTGAGACTTGGCTAACGTGTAATAATAAATCACAATAATCGAACGTTCCTAAATTCTGTAGTAAAGCCAATTGCCTTATGTCACAACTACAGTCAATGTGTTTTTTTTTTTTAAAGCTGGTGGCATGTTTTAAAGGTGATGAGTTTTCATTCTATGGGAAAAATGGACAAAAAGATAGTGACTAAAGCAGAATGCCTTCACACAGTGAGCTAATAATAATAAAAAAAAAAAAATGTTACAATATTTACTGAAGTAAAAAAACAGGATGAGTGCAAGGCGTGTAGCCTTCTTATGGGCAGTCTAAAATGTTTAAGTTGCTAACTCAAAGTATGATGTACTGCAACTGAGAAAAAAAGATATATGAGCAAGTGGTTTAAAAACTTATACAGATGTAATACATCTGGTCATTTCTCACTATGTGCTGGTCATTCACTTGTTACTGTGATCTCTACCACCCTCCCTCAACCTCCACTCTGGCTAGGATGTAATGCCTGACTGAGAGTTCTGCCATCTTGCATGCACAGTTAATTTTGCAGAAGAAATTACCGCTTTTACAATTATTATACTAATAAATATTTTCTGCCCTACATAAAATTCTTTCTTAACAAGAAAGGATCTGCATGTACTTTCCCTACTAACTAAGGAAGTGAAATACTGTAAATGAAATTATGTGACAATGCAATTTTTTTGTTGCTTATTTATAAATATGTAGATTTATAAACATGAAAATAATTTTAAGTTTACTAATGTGGATGTATATCTGTAATTTATATATATATATATATATATATATATATATATATATATATATATATATATATATATATATATATATATATATATGTATGCAGACTTATATATATTTCTTTACCTGTACATATATTACATTTGTATTCATACAATTATGTTATCATGTAAACATTGCATATACTTGTATAGTGAACAGTTCTGTGTACAGATATGTTTACGCTTTCCTCAATTATGCTACTTTTTTATAGTTTATTTTTATATTTAGTATGACCAAAACATGAAAAAAATAAAGTTGTGCATACTATAAAATCATGGCCATCTAACTGCTACTCTGCCACCTGGTTGGGTCTATGCTTCTCTAGGTCATTGCATCTGTAACATTATTGGCTATAGTAGCTGATCCCTGTCAGGGATCGCAGGTCCTTCCACAACACCAACTAGATGTCTATTTTCTTCCATTTATTCTTCTCCTTATGTATGTCTGGATCTTATCCAGGTACAACTCATTTAGAAAGTAGACCGTGATCTAGGTCTCCTTATCTGAGTAGCACAGAGTGCAGCCTCATACCTTTATAGGTGCTGCCATCATTCAAAGTGCAAGAAGCAGAATGAAGAATGTATGAGAAGGGCTGTTGTTCACAGGTTTAGGACTGCTCCCTGTGGGGGTGTGACATTATCTTAACCAGGCTTAGTTAACCAGCAGGGGCATCAGACCAAGTACTGTTACCATTGTCAAGTTTGGTTTTACCAAATGTTTTTGTCACCATTTTTTTCTTTTTTTTAAGGAATGCATTAATCCGAATATCATTTATGCATGCTTCATGAGGTATAGCAGCAGTACTATTATTATTATTATTATTATTATTATTGTTGCTATTTTTTAGGAGGGGTGATTTTTAGCAGAAATAAATATTCCTGTGTGTGTGTGTGTGTGTGTGTGTGTGTGTGTGTGTGTGTACCAACTCTTGTAAATGCTGAGTGTTTTGAGGTGACAAATTGTGCCAGATGATGTAAGATGGGCTGGGATTAAACTTCATGGTTGTATAAATTCACATGCATATGGGTCCATTTTGCCTTTTCTAAGCATAGCTATTGACATAACTGTGGCTATCTGTTCATTTCTATGGTATGCTGGGAACTGATGAAGACTGCTGCAGACTCTAACACTGCCCACAGTGTGTTCACATGAACTCCAGGCTGCATTCATGAGTAGCTGAGACCAAATTATGTGCATAAGTGGCTGCATACCTTCCATTTTACTGAGATTCATAAGGAAAAAATGCAAACAAAACACATAAGTGAACGTGAATGGATGTCAAAAAGTTTTAAAACTACCATGTTATCTTGCATTTACTCAGATTAGGCATCAAATGACTTAGGAAACTGCAGATTTTTTAAAGTAAGAAAAAAAATAATAGAAATGTTGTACATTAATATGAAACACTGCAAGCAAGGGCGCCCGCAGGCAGATGCAAGGGGGTGCACTTGCACCCCCCTGGATTTGGCTGGCCCGGAGACTTCATTTTCTTTTAATTTAAAAAAAAAATGTTTTTCAAGTCGCACAGACAGAACAGGTGTTTGCGACATGATTCTTCTCCGTCTGTGCGACTGTTGGCTTCGCTTCCGCCTCCACGAATTTCAAATCCAAAAGATGTTGGGACGAGTGAGAGGTAAGTGTGCGTGTGTGTTTTTAAGTGTTTGAGAGGTATGTGCAAGTAAGAAATAGGTAGTTAGGGCGGGGATGTGTGGACAGGGTTGCCAGCTTTTCAAATGTACAAAGTGGGACATTTTAGTACAGACGTTAGATTTTGCAGGCTGAAACATACCCAGCCGGATAAAACTTCACTTTTTCTAAATAAAAGCTTATTTTTGTAGCATTTTATGTTGCTTATTCTGTTTCTTATAATATCTAGGTGTTTCAGATCATACAGAATAACTGTTTTATACAACTTTCACATAAAATATAGGAAATAATTTTGCTCTAAAATCTCAGGACATTTGCCATTTTACAAATTCTTTGCAGGACACAACTGTCCAAAGAGGGACTGTCCCTCGCAAAGTGGGACAGGTGGCAACCCTAACATACCAGGATATCAATGGCTGTAATAAATGTTTCATGAACCTTACAGCCTTTATTTTTTTTCTTTTTGTGACAAATTAATTTATGAATTTCATGAGTATTTCATCAGCACACTGTGTTTTCTGAACGTTAATGAAGCTCTCATAACAATATTAATAACATGCAATCTGTTAAAAGTATCAGCACTTTTAAAAGATTTTTTTTAAATTGTTTTGTTAGGAGAAACATGCTTCCTGCAATTTGTGACCACTCAAATGTTCATTCTGACATTTAAAAACTTGCAAGCTGTCTTTGTGACCATTTTACATACTTTAGTCTCTAGCCGCTTAAATACCACTGGACTTACATTTTTTTCCATTAACCTTAGTCATTGTGTTGCCTGTGTCCATCTCTAAATAATTTTATAACTGCATAGTATAAATGTTTTTCATTTACCAAGTGTATCACAAGCATTTCAAGCTGGACTATCTAGTTGCTTTAGATGCCCTTCCAAGGACACGGTCTACAAATCAACTTATATTTTCCCAACGTGTATCCATAGTCAGCAACATTTGATGTAAGGCTTCAGTTTACACCCACAATAGGCCATCTTTGCGAAATGGTTATGGCATCCACAAAGGATACAGATAAAGTTACTGGATCTGCAACATTGCTTTCTCATGCCACACTGATTATAGTGGGTAGGGTCTATGGCTGTCCATTTATTATGAGGTGTTGTCTTGGATAACCATATGGTAAGTGTATGATAATTTTTCTCTTTGATTAATTCTGAACTTTATTTTACCCTTGTTTTCATGCTCAACTTTTATTTCTAACTGACCCAGACAGTTTCCCAGTCATGTTTTTAAGCTGAATACATGAAAGCTCACTTGCTCTACACATGACTAGGGCTTTATCCAGATTCAGGTCTACCTCTCTCAGTAGTCTGCCCCTGACTTGATCATTACTGCTATCCCATACATCTGTCTGTCCTGTGGATGTAAAATTAGATAGGGGTTTTGTATGCATTAGGAGTTTGGAAGTGTTCTTCCAAATAAACGCATGTGGGTTTGTGATTTCTATGTAACAGGCAGTGGAATGCTACAAGAAGAGACAGAGGACACAGGTTTGTTACACTGATAGAAATTACATGGTGCAGCTCTGCATGGACATATGGGGCAACTATATGAATACAATATTAGTGAGGTTAAGGAATTACCAGGATTTCATGTCCGGTGTGGCTTACAGAACCTGTATAATAGGAGAAGACATTTATGTTACATTTGCAGCATGTATAACATATGTGAGTATGTAAGAACAAAATAAGACACACCTGAAATTTCCTAGTGATAATCTACTGATAGAAGTGGGAGCTGAAATGCAACTGTTGCAGGGAAACAAAGACAACCAGACAGTATTACTACACATACTCACCAGTAGGTAATATATACACATACTGGTTTAACTAGGCTGATGTGGAGGTAGCAGTTGTCCTATGCAGGTGTCAAGGACATAGTATTAATGGAGGGCACCAACAGGAGTTTCAAGACTGACATGTATGAAACAGAAGAAATGTCATACCAGTTACATCCTCCTGTGTGGTTAGTTCCTCATTGGTTGTAATGCAGATCCTGAAGTAGGAAAACAAACAAAGCACAAATGTGGGTATGCAACACATCCTTTAGAAAATGCATACTAACACAAATCCTGTTAGTCTAGCAATTTTCTAAGTTCATGAGAGAAATATTTGTAATCTGTCCCTATTTATGTTACGCTTTGGCCATATTTCTTGCACTAAGAGGTTGTGGTGAGTGTGTGAGTGTGTAATGTCCTAGTTAGAATTATCAGGTGGAATTTATTTTCAAGTGCATTTTAAGGAATTGTGAGCTTCAAGGGAAGATAAATTTACTGCTGCTCATGCTAAGTCTGCTTAAAATGTGCAACTGTTTAGTTCAGCAAATGGTATCACTATTGTCATATAGAATTTTAAAGCAGTGTTAGTAGCACAGCAGGTAGCATACTTGCATCTTGATGTAGAAGGCTATAGGTTCTACTTCCACAGCATGTAGATTTGTATTTTAAGGAGATGGGGTGCTGCAGTCCTGAGTATGTCCTCCTTTGGAGGAAATACCTAGCAACTATGAACCTGTTTTTCAGCTTGCCACCCATTCCCTATTGCAATATACTAGCTTACCACTTTTGTTTAATGTAGCATGGGCAATTTATTCTTTAGGGCAGTAGGCACTGAATTGTAGATATATGATTGCATAAGATATTTACATAAGCATAATGGTTTAGACATACAATTAAAAGTATAGTATGTAGTAACATATGATTGTTCATACAGTATGTTTAGTAGAGATAATGTTGAAGATGTACTAAAAATAAGACAAGAAAGGAAAAACTAAAAAACACTAGCCAGATTGTCAAAGCAGGAGAATATAAACAAGTTCATGTGAGATTCATTGACATTTTAAGGGAAACTGTGAAGACTGTGCATAAAACACATATTTCTATCCAGAATTCATACCTCAGTCTCAACCTCTTAGAGCAAAAAATCTGGAAAAGATTAAAATGATGGGGGAACAAGTAGGGAAATATTTTAAATATTGCTCTTACAAACTTAGATAGTTGATAGAATAATAGGTTTTGCATTAGCATGAAATTGCTGAAGGATGTGGAGTCTTCAATTCAAATGTTTATCATTATTTAATGACATCAATCCTCAGCTATTTGCCATAAAAGTACAGATTTTAGGAAGAACATACAAAAAATATGAGGCAAAAATCTGGACATACTGCGAAAATCTGTTCAGTTGGGAGGTATAATGGTGCTTACTGCAGTATTAAGTTTTCTTTGCATAAACATGTACAAAAGCAAAAATCAACTATTTTTACGTATTTATTTTTTGTTGTTGCCCAGGTTAGCATGATGCATGTGTTAATCATTGGTGTAGCTGAAACACATCAGAAAATGTTTGTTTTTATATCCCATATCTGACACTTTTTTTGTTTGTTTTTGTTCAGTAACATCATTGATAGAAGATCTGCAAGATATTGACTACAAAGGTAGTAGTAGCCCATTGGATTCTTTAGGCTGTCTTATAACTTCAAAGCCAATGCATCAGACAAGAAGCGATCATTCAGATATAGTAGCAATATGATATAGTTCATTACTGATGGCAATTCGTTTTCAGAATTCTTCACGTTGTAGGTTTTGCATCATTTTTAAGATGCAGATAAAATAAGTTGAAATGAGCAGTGTTATTGGTGGAAGCGACGTCAGTGAAGAAACTAAGGAGTCAAGATAGGGAATAGAAATTCTTGTTCTGTAATAACTCTCAAAATCCATGACTACTGTGTTAAATCCTTGACAAGACTAACTCAATTGCAAATCCTTGACAACACTAACTCAATACTAAATTTGTCTGCTAGTGATCTTGCCTTACTGAGAATGTCATTCCTAAAGTGTTCTTCAGCATGGTTGTGCTCCTTGAATATTTCAATGAGTCTGTTGATGTGTTGTTGAGCCTCTACTATATCAAGTTGAACAGACTGAAAAATCTGGGCAACAGGCTCAAGAACTGATGAGTAATTTGCAATAATGAAGAGAAAAATAAGAAAAGAGCAAGCGCTGAGTAACATATGTGCATTTTGTCTGGTTTCACCAGCAGTGCTCTTCTGAAGATCAGCCAGGCAGTCAAATATTTTCTCAAAGTTCTGACTAAACACACGAATGGATTTATATTTCTCGGTCCATCGTGTCTCACACAGAAGAGGTATATTTGGTGCCAATGCTCGTCGTTTTGGACTGTCATGGAAAAAATAATCTTGATAACATCAGCAGCACTATGCATTTCAGGAACATCATTCAGATCACTGACTACAAGGTTTAGTTTGTGAGATGCAGTGGATAAAGGCTGTTTTTGGATACTTTTCACGAATCTTTGCCTGACCACCATTCTGGATGCTTGCCATTATGGAGCAGCCGTCATAGCCTGTCTGAGTAATTTTTCCAGGTCTAGACTGCGCTTTATGCATTCACTGACAATGACATTTGATACAGACTGTGCATCTCTCACAACAATGGGAACAAAATCTGCAAACTCTTCTCGAATACAATCATCATCAACAAACCAAATGCCCAATGACAACTGCTCAATGTCTGAGACATCTGCAGTTTCATCTGCCAATGCACTAAATCCAACTACCCTGTTTGCTGCACAAACAATCTCCTTTTGAAGTATGTGTTCATATTCTGCCAACAGCTCATTTTGCACCCTATGGAATGTGTACCAAGCATTTCCTGCAGCTGTTTCACTGTGCTGTTTCAGTATTGTGTCACCAGCTTCAATGAAAATCTAACAAGTAACACAAATTTCCACCAGAGCCTTCTTTTCCACAGAGAGGAATGTCATGGGTTGCACAGTAAATAATGGTAGATACAACTGGTTCCAATTTATTTTGGTTCTCTGCAATTTGTTTTGCTACTGCTGCATCTGGCTGTGGAATAACAGCTGTTTCTGGCTTCTGTTGTGTTTGAGAAAAATTTAAAGCATCTTCAGTAGAACCTTTGTGCCATGATGATTGCATGTGATTTCTTGCAAGACTCATTGAAGGCATTATATTTTGTGCACACACTAGTGATGAAGCTGCCTTGCAACCCACGGTGAAGTAACTGAGGAAATAATACACAAGTTAAGCAGAGTGGGCCTTTCAAGAGAGGAGAAAATGCAAGCCATGGTGAGTACTGAGGTAACCAACTATATCTGAATATAGTTAGTTAATAAATAATGACATGCATTTCATTTTCAGACTTCATATCATTCAGAAAATTTAATTCTAACATAAACCCTTTTATTCTAGCAACTTTCTAATGTGTCCCTAGTTTTGGGCCTTTATCCCCAATGTTATAACAGGCTTTGTCCAAATTTCTTGTGTTAACAGATTGAGAGGTATGGTGTGTATGTGTGTCTGTATGTATGTATGTATAAGGAGGAGGAAGCATACCCCTCAGCTGTCCAGGTTTTTGGAGAATGTCCAGATTTTGCCCTATATTCCTCCTAAAAAGTATTGAAGTTGCTAAGTAATGACAGACATTTGAGTTTTAGATGTAATATCCTTTAGAAAAATGCATACTAACATAAATCCTGTTATTCTAGCAATGTTCTAAGTTCATGAGAGCAATATTTATAATTTGCTCCTATTTACTTTAGGCTTTGTCCAGATTTCTTGCACTTAGAGGTTGAGGTGTGTGTTAGAGAGAGTGAAATGCCCTAGAGTTACCAGGTGGAATTTATTTTCAAGTGCATTTTCAAGTAATTGTGAGTTTCAAGGGAAGAGAGTTTTACTGCTGCTCATGCTAAGCCTGCTTAAAATGTGCAATTGTTTTGTTTAGCAAATAGTATCACTATTGTGGTATAGAATTTTTAAAGCAGCACAGGAGGTAACATACTTGCATCTTGATACAGAGGGCTGTAGGTTCTACTCCCACAACATGTAGATTTGTATTTTAAGGGGGTGTATGTCCTCCTTTGGATGAGATGCCTAATAACTATGTACTTGTTTTTCAGCTTGCCACCCATTCTCTATTGCAATATACCAGCTTACCATTTTTTTTAATATAACATAAGCAATTTATTTTCAAGGGCAGCAGGCAGTGAATTTGTAAATGAAACACTGAAATATAAAGTTGTTTTCTAGCAACAACCTCTTCGCTGGTTTCAGATCTCTTTAATGTGGAATTATTCAGATGAGTTTTACTTCTGCAAAGATTCTGCATATTGATTGATATTGGTGGATTGTATGACAGAAGTTGAGTAGAGTGGCCCTTTATGGTTGAAATGTTCTGAATTGGGCAGGTTGTCATTATTGGTTCATATGATTTGTTTCATTGCTTAAAGGAAAAATGTTCAGAACTATAAATTTAAAACACACACTAACAAGTGGTGCTGTATTATACAAGGAATATAATTCAATTATTATATAGTATAATTAATACAGTCAAGAAGGTGAATCAAATAACTTTTGCATGGTTCTAAAATGTGTGCAAGGAGCCTATGATTTGAAAACAGCCCATAGGTAAACTTACCCTGCCACTGGCTAGATGCATTTTCTTTGAATGCGGTTTCAATGTTATTTGTGAATGTGGGTTTCAAAGGTAGAGAAGTTTTAATGCTAAGTCTCTTTTCATTGTAAGACTATTGCTTTGTTTAGGTTTAGTAAATGTATATCAGTGTTTGTGCTATAAAATTTGAAATAAAAGTTGTAAATGAAATCCAAATATCTGTAATCATTGTAGAAGTAAAGCATAAAACAGTATGCACACTGAGAGATTTGAACAGTGCCTATGACAAATGGGGAAAAATAGCCAAGTATTGGGACACTGGAATGGCTGCGTGGGCAGGGGTGGGGGTGGAGCTGAGTGGGCGGGGACAGCGGAGGGGTGGGGCTGCATGGGCGGGGCTTGGGTTTTCACCCCCCTGCAAAAAATCCTGCGGGCTCCCTTGACTGCAAGATTATGTAAAATTAGTAAGTTCACATCAAGTAATATTTTGTTTTAATCAATATGATGGGTGTAGTACAATCACTTAAATACTGTAAAGTTGATATCTATAAATGGAAAATCAGCAGCAGATGAAATGATTAAAGAAAACTGAGAAAATCATTTACTTTGATGCCATTTCATGATTGTGCTTGCATAGTAGAAATACAGTGGGCCGGATTTACGAAAGCTTGCACGGAGTTGTAGAGTAGTGTAAGACGTCAAACAGGCAATATGTCTGTCGTGCGATCCAGGAACAGCCGGCAGGGGTGTGCACGAGAGCTGCTAAAGCTACTCTTGCACGGACAGCATCATGGTATGCAAATTACCTCATTTGCTGCTGAAAGCTATGCAAATAAGGTAAATTTGCAATCCAGGAAACACTAACCTGTCCGTGGAAGATTAGTGTTATCTGCAGAAATGTACTCCGTTGGTAATGGAGTACCGTTCTGCAAATAGCTAACTGGAGCTATGACAGCTCCAAATAAAGGATGCATACAGTTGAGGAAGCATACCAATGTCCAAATATAAGGCCATTGGCATTTATAAATGTTTAAATATATAAAAATCTAACTTTTATTATCCTGATCTCCGATGTTTAAGCATAGCGCAGCACCGCGCAAACGTGCGGCGTTTAAAAAACAAGAAAATAATTTAAAAATAGCCAAAAATAGGCATTTTCACTAAAAAGCTTATCCTGTCATGCAGGTGAATGGCAGGCTGAAGACAACATGGCCACTGAGTAATGGTTGCTAAGGGGGGAAGCTCAGTGTGAGAGATGTAACCATTCATTAGTAGGCAATCCTAAGCAAATGAGGATAAGTATAGTGAATCCCAATTTTCCCCAGCATGTGAGCCGTGTCCCAAGAGTTTAAGAGTAGGAGTAGGTGAGTAGTAGAGTAGAATATAGGTGACATCATGAGAGGGTGTGTCAGAAAGGCTGTAAGCTAATTGGAGCATAGTGGCTTGTGTTTGCCCTGAGTTGCTCAGGATTGCAAGAGGTGTGCCTACAGTTGTCCTACTTGAAAACCTGAAACCAAAGGTGCACACTGTTAAAAGATCAGAAATTTCTTGCAAACAAGCACACAGCATGTGCGCTCGTGTTTGCTCATGTGCGTGCTTGTGCGCGTATTTGCGCTTGTTTGATGGAAACAGAAAGGCAAAAGGAAGGAAAAGAAGTAGTAGGAAGTTAATCAAGGAGAAATAGCAGATCTGCCAGGTGAAATATATCAGAATCAGCCAATTACACAGGCAGCAGACTATCCCAGCCCAGCCCAGCACTTTAAACTCTGCAAACAGCATTCCCCCCTGTTTTTCCCAAGAACTCTGCAACACTGCAGTATACAAAGAGGGAAAGCTTAAAAAGCTTAAGTCAGACAAAATGTTAGGGGCTGCTCTTGCTATCATAAACCAACATGTGCAAGGTGCTGAGGGTGGTGATGTTGTGAATGCTGCTGAGCAACCCACAGTGAGGAGACGGAGAAGCGTGTACAGACCCAGGGTAACCTACCATGGGCTACATGAGCTGGAGATAGTGGAGTGCTATAGGGTGGACAGAGACCTCCTGCAGCAAATTGTTGAGCTGTGCCGGCCACGCCTCACACCCAGAACCAACAGAGGGGAAACCATCCCAGTGGATACCAAGGTATGTGTTGGCATAAGAATACTAGCTATAGGTACCATCTAGAGACCGACTGGTGATATGATGGGGATTTCACAGGCATCAGCATCCAGCGTACTCCACCAGTTCCTGGATGCCATGTCAGCACTTGTCAGTGACCACGTATATTTCCCCAATTCTGATGAGGCATTGGCCAACAATATGCGTATTTTCCACCAAATAGCAGAATACCCTGAGGTAGTGGGTGCAATAGACTGCACGCACATATGCATCAAAGCACCACCTGGTGAGCGGGGTAGGGTCTACATCAACTGCAAGGGCTTCCCCTCCATCAACTGCCAGGTCATGTGCGATGCCCAGGGCATAATATTGAATGTGTGTGTTGGCTGCCCTGGAAGCTATCACGATTCCCACATCTGGCATCTGACACAGCTGTACCAGAGATTTGCCAATGGGGACATCCCTGATGGTCACCTAGTGGGGATGCTGGATACGCACTGGAGCCATGGCTTATGACACCCATCAGAAATGCACACTCACCTGAACAAGAACTCCATAATAAGGCACATGCACAAACAAGAAACATAATTGGACGGCGCAGTGGTGCAGCGGTAGCATTGTTGCCTCACAGAAAGAGGTTCTCTGGTTTGATTCTCGGCTGGGGTGCCTTCTGTGTGGAGTATGCATGTCCTCCCTGCGTTCATGTGGGTTTCCTCCGGGTGCTCCGGTTTCCTCCCACATTACAAAGACATGCATCTGGAGCCTTTCTCCCCGGGCCTCCACTGAAAATTGGCTTTGTTCCAAGTCGGACTTTCCCGGTTAACAAATGTTAAATAAATAAATAAAAAATATATAAAATAAATAATTGAGTGTGTGTTTGGGATGCTCAAGGCACGGTTCCAATGCCTGGACACATCTGGTGGAGCCTTGCAGTACTCACCAACTACATGTACCCAAATTGTTATGCCATGCTACACAATATGATCCTGTGGAAACAGCTGCAGCAGGAATAGCATGGGGCAGGGCCAAGCAGCCCCCCATCATTGCCAAGGCCTGCACAGGCATAGCGTGACTCGGAGGAGGAACAACCTGAGCCTGCCCCAGTAGGCAGAAGGAGGCATGCCAAGTATGCCCTGGCCTTGGCAAAGATGCAACGCATAGCACATACATTGACTCAGTAGGAACCCTGGAAATGACACCTCTCTCTGACTTGCACATACAGTAAAAGGGATGCCTAACTTGACACTACCTGTTTTCAAACATGTATAGGGAGTGTACTATGTGCATCCGACATAGGCAGCACTGCAGCACCACCTGAGGCATGGGTGTCCTATTTTAAGCAATATAAAGCACTGCTAAGCACATTTTACCAGTATTGAGCATATTTAAATACAATTCCACGTAGCTGCACACCGTGCTAACCAGCGCAATGTCGGGCAACATCAGGCAATGTTGAGCAACGTTGAGCAACGTTGGGCAAAGTCGGGCAAAGTCGAGCAAAGTCGGGTAAACACACTCACACCTGCTTTACTGTTCCTTAACCAGTCAGGTCTGTCCAGCAGGAAAATAAAAAGCAGTGACAGGACTCGAACTCAGGATACAGTGCACTACAGTCGCAATACTGAACCACTAAGTCATGACAGCATTTCACTGCACAGACACAAGTCACTCACACATACCAGTTGGGGGGGTCACATACCTAACAGTCACAGCCAGCAGGACAATTGTAGACAAATGCAAACACAAACAAATGCTGTATCATACCCTCTGAAGAGGCATATGAGTAACCTCCCCCAGGCCTATGCAGACAGATAACAGCAGGCCAGGCAGTGTGATGTGGGTTGGGTAGGCTATGAAGTCACAAACCAATATGCGTGTAATTGGCAGCTAAGGTCTGTAGTACAGTGCTATGCCTCAAGCCAGTATGATAGGCAACAGTACAGACTGAAATGGAGTACCTGATATGGCAGTACAGGCCTAGCAAATGTGTATAAGTGTCAGGTGTACCACTGATGCTATGTACACCCACAGTAACAATCAGGTGTGCCCCCCACGGGTAGAAATGTACAAATAATAGCTGTCCCTCCTGTATGTAGAAATGTTGATAAGTCTATGCAAATTGACATATGGAAGCCCTGCAGGCACAGCATGCTTCCTGTTGATGTACAACACAAAGTTGATCCCTGAAGTAAAAACCAACTTGATTTTTCACACACATATAGTATATATGCCCATAGTGGGCATGCTCACACACTTAAATAAATTTAGCAAATTTCAGTAAGCAACATATTCAAAGGTCATACTGGGCATGCTCACACACTTAGCCCATGTCTGAGTACAGCAGTGGGCCACACATATCTGGCAGTTGCAGTTCTTACTCCAGACACTTGTCACTATTCACAAATCCTGCCTTGAGCACACAGTGGTATGAAAACAGACCCATATAATATATTGGACCCCTGTCATAATCAAACTATGTACTACAAGTACTTAACTTGTTCAAAGAAAGTGAAAATCCAAAGAAGATCAATAAATCTCCGATCAGTATCATCAAGAAACAATGAGCACTCCTAACATTATCCAAGCCATGTTCTGGCAAAAATATTGCCAAAGAGTCCATAGAAAACCATGAAGCTTTCTTTCGCTATGTCATAAATATCAATGCAAACTCATATATGTTCTGAGTCAGTGCAAAGTGATAATGAATACATGTACATGACTGACATTGCCAACATCTTGTCAGACAGGTTCATACATATTTACCCCCTCTCACTGACAAAAGGGCCCATTACCATACCTGAAGATTGTGAAAACCCAGAAATCACATATACAATGGTTAAACAGCTCTATCCAAACCTAAAAACATGGCATCTATGGGATAACATGGTTTCCTTGGCTGTGTCATATGTGAACTTCAAAACAAACAGACCCTGCACCTAAACAGTCTGTTGAGACTCACCCTCTGTACAGGATATGAAACTGTTGAATGGGTTACAGCAATGTTTGGCACTCTCCACAAGTGTTGGTGCACAACAGACCATGAGAACTATTGTCTTATAAGCCTAATAAGCCTGATCTGCAAGGCCATGGAGTCCATCATTATGGAACTCATAAACAGAGCTATTGGGAGCCTACAAACATACAACCCTACCCATTTTGGTTTGGTCAGAGGCAGATCATGGTTCCTAAACCTGCTAGACAGTTTTTAAGGCAGTTACCAAGGACATACAGCAATGAAATGAGCTATACATGGTCTACATAGACCGTGAAAAGCCCTTTTCCAACATCCCACACACATGTCGTATCTACAAAATCAACAACCTGTGCAAAAACACGTATGTCATCTGATGGATTGCCAGCTGGGGCACAGATAGATCCCACAAGGTAAGAATTGCGGTCTCCCTGTTGGACTGTAAGCTGGTAACAATTGCTGTCCCCCATGGCTCAGTCCTGGGAACCCTCCTGTCTGGTGTATACTTTTCAGAAATACAGTCAAACACACGAGGGTTATGGTTAGCAAAGTTTGTGGATGACTGCAAAAAGGTTGTCATAATTGATGTTTGGGACAACAGAGACATCCTTAAAAAGGGTCTCAGTCAGACAGATGTGGTGTCAAAATTATGGCCTCAAGCTACAGTCATACAAATACCACATAGGTGCCAACACCCTAAATATGGAAGTAATAATAAGGGATCTATGGACACATGTCGATAGTCATCTCTACTTCCAGAAATACATTCACAAAGTGGTTAGAAATTCTATCATGCTATGTGCTCCCACAAATTGCCAAGGTCTTTGCATGTAGGTCAAAGGAGGTTCCCTCTACTCATCAGTCATCAGACACATCAGAGAGTATCACGGCACACTTGCGATGAATCTGACTAGGCACCTTCAGCAGCTGGAAAGACCACTGAAGTACCTCAACAAGAGGATTACTGGCCTCAAACAGTTGCCCCATGCAACAAGACTGAATTTAACTCAATCTGTACTCTGTTGTATACTGTCTATTCAGGCGATCTCTGCCGAGCAGACAGGTCCATGTCCAATGCAGAACTGATGTACATGTGCTATCTGAAGTAAACCCAAGCTCGCTGTGCCACATGCTCTAGGGATATCATCATCATAACAATAAATAGAACATGTTGGAGGGATACATTACTAACTCACAGACTTCCCTTGCTTTGGAACAGGCTCCCAACCTACATTAAGCTGGGTCCCTCACTGTCACTCTTCCAGAGGAGCCTTGATGAGTGTATGTGAAACAGAACTGTCACTCCATGGATCACTTTATCAGCTCTACTACACAGAGGCCTAGGGAACTAACCCCATGTGTGGTGATAGCTGCACACTCTGGCCATACTAATATATGCCTTCAGGCAGATAGCCTATTACCTACCTAAGTACCTATATATATATATATATATATATATATATATATATATATATATATATATATAATCTATATGTAGGGGGAACACAGTATAATAAGCCAAAGATGGATGGGCAGAAATGTGTGTAAGAGGGTGACCATGACAGGGAGCCATACAGGAGTGTCCCAACCAGCACACATCCCAGTGGCACAAAAGACATGAGGTGCTCATCTCACCCACTGTACATAACAGCCACCAGTATCTGTAAGCATTACAGTGTATGTGGTCCATGTGCCTGCTGTACAACATGACTGTACAATGAAGTACACATCTACTATCTGTAGACATGTACCTGTCACATAGGTTCATAGGTATGTAGTAGACTATCTTCACAAAGGCATATATTAGCCTAGGCAAGTTGTGCAGCTTTCACCACCCCATTGTTTCCTAATTCTAATAGTTAGTACCCTTGTGGGGCTGCTGATGTAATGACTGGTGTGAATTGTCTGTTTCCCATCCACTCATCAAGGTTCCTATTGAAAAGTGTCAGCGAGGGGCTCTGTCTGATGTACATTGGGACTCTGTTCCACAGTAAGGCAAGTGTCTGGGATGGTACTCTATCCCACCAGCATGTTGTATTCATTGTTGTGATGAGGTTCATATCTCAGGAGTGTGTAGTGTGACTCAATTTTGTTATTCGTAGATGGAGCATGTTCAACAGTTATGTGTTGGACATGGCTCTGTATGTTAGGCAGAGTGTGCCTCTGAGTAGGTGGTATGCAACGGAGAACAGATTTAGTTTTACCAGTTGTGTTGCATAACACAACTGTTTGAGGCCAGTAATCCTCTTGGTAAGGTACCTCTGTGGTCTCTACAGCTGCTGGATATGCTTAGTCAAGTACATCCAAAATGGTGCATTGTACTCAATGATGGGTCTGATGACTTAAGAGTAGAGGGCCACCACTACCTCTTTTGATTGTGATGCAAACCCTTTGTTGATTACATGGGCCACATAGGATTTCCTAATCAGTATGGCATCATGGTTGTCAAAGGAAAGATGACTATCTACTTGTGTCCCCGGATCCCTTATTACCTTGTCCGTTTTTAGAGGGTAAGACCTATGTGGTAGTTTGTGGGTACTTTGTTTTCACCAAAGGGGATTACTATGCATTCTTCCACATTGAGCTTGAGGCCATGATTCTGACACTACACATCTGTCTCATAGAGTCCCTACTGGAGAATATTTGTGTCATCCAGGGAATCTGTTATGGCAAACACTTTACAGTTCCCAGCAAACTTAGTCAACCACAACCCTCCTGTGTTGGCATGTACTTTTGAGAAGTCTATACCAAACAGGTGGGACCCCAGGACTGAACCCTGGGGGACACCAGTTCTATGGTAATTTCCAAACTCTGGACCACAACCAGTTCGGGGTTTGTAAAAGGCAGATCATGTCTCCTAAACCTGATAGACTTCTTTGAAGCAGTCACCAAAGCCACAGACAAGGGTAAGTATGTTCACACAGCCTATCTAGATCTTGCCAAGGCTTTCGACACCATCCCCACTCTGGAATTATAGATAAACTCACTAAACTAGGTATATATCCCTATGTCACAAGATGGGTTGCCAACTGGCTCACTGACAGAACCCACACTGTGAAAGTAGCAGACTCCAAATCCGACTTCAGGACAGTGACAAGTGGAGTACCACAGGGTTCAGTCCTGTGTCATCTCCTGCTTGGTATCTACTTCTCTGAAGTACAGGCTAACACAGAAGGTCTTTAGCTAATGAAGTTCCCAGATGACTGCAAACTAGGAGCCATAATCGAAACTACTAATGATGTGGACATCCTACAAAAGGGCCTCACTGAGACAGATGCCTGGTGTCAAAGCCATGGCCTCAAGCTCAATGCCAAAAAGTGATTTGTCATTCCCTTTGGTAAAAACTCTGTACCCATGAACTACAACATAGGCGGTAGTATACGTAACACTCCTTTGATTATCACATCGCCACAGTAGTCAGGAAATCCTTCTATGTGGCGCACCTCATCACAAAAGATTTTTCATGCAGAAAAAAAGAGGTCATTGTTCCCCTCTACTCATCACTCATTAGATCCATTAGAGTACAATGCCCCTTTTGGTATGTACCTCACAAGACCTCTACAACAACTGGAAAGCCCACAGAAATACCTCACAAAGAGGATTACCAGCCTCAAATACATGCCCTACACAGACCGTCTCAAAACACTCCAGCTTTACTCTGTCGCATATCGCCTACTCAAAGGTGATCTCTGCCTAACATACAAAGCTATGTCAAATAGAAAGCTGTTGGACTTGCTCCACTTAAAGAAATCCCAATCCCTCTGAGCTTCGGCACCAAAACCCGAATTGAAATACAAAAGGAGGAGGTGTATCCATTTTCATAAAGGATACCCACACTTCCAGGTTAGTGGCACAGCACGAGGCCTCGGAGACCATCCGAGTGCAACTAACAGTGGGAAAAGCTGCTTATCAGATTGTTGCCTGCTACAGATTACCTACCTTGTCTCAGGACCCTCACTTAGCATACCTGAGAACACTGGAAAATATAAAGGTCCTACCAAACACCATGATATTAGGAGATTTCAACTACCCAAACATTGACTGGGAGAATTAGTCAAGTACAAACTCCTTTGCCCAATGCTTCCTAGAGTTTATAAACTCAAACGCCCTGGAACAGCTGGTCACCACACCCACTAGAGGTGACAACATACTGGACCTGATCATCACCAACATGGGGGATCAGTGTTCCACACCAGAGGTAAACCCTTCGCTGGTAAGATCAGATCATAAAGTAATCACACTGGACATCCACATCCTGACCCCACCCCCAGTCAAGGAAACCAGTGTGAAAAACTTTTCAAAAGCAAACTTCACACTTCTCAAAACTGAAGTGGAAAGTTTCAAAGTCCCCTTGCTACAGGATGATGCTATCCAATCCACAGAATCCTTTACAAGTGCATTCTATGAGTATCTACAGGGATGCATGGATCGAGCCATCCCAAGTAAAACCAAGATTCACTCCTCCAAAAAAAGGAAACCAGTCTGGTGATTCCCAGCCATAAATAAGCTATACAACAGAAGGAGGAAAACTACTACATGATAGAGCAAAATTCCAAAAAGAAAAGGCATCACTGATCATTATTAGCAAGAAACTACAATCACTCATAAAATCATCCAAGGCCAGTTTTGAAAGAAAAATTGCCAAGGAATCTAAAGATAACCACAAAGCTTTCTTTAGCTATATCAAAAATTTAGGTGGCAACTCTCAGATATGCCCTGAGCTACTGCAAAATGGCAAAAACTACACTGAACCAACTGACATTGCCAACATCCTGGTGGACAAGTTCAGTTCAAACTTCACCCCCTCCTCACCCCCAAAAGGGCCTGTGTCCATTCCAGAAGAATGCAGAGCCCCAGACATCACGGACATGCAGGTAAAAACAGCCCTCTGCAAAGCTAAGAACACAGAATCAATGGGACCGGATGGTGTCCCAGGCTGCGTCTTACACAAGCTCCAAAAGGAACTAAACCCTCACCTAAATTCACTGTTCAGACTCAGCCTTACCACAGGCTATGTACACAATGAATGGTGTACAGCAACAGTCATCCCACTCCACAAAGGTGGTGCCACAACAGAACCTGGGAACTATTGCCCTGCAAGCCTGACCAGCCTGGTCTGCAAAGCTATGGAGCGAATTATCATGGAACTCATAAACAGAGACATTGGGAACCTCCAGACAATGGACCTTACCCAATTCAGCTTTGTTAAAGGCAGATCCTGCCTCCTAAACCTAGTTGACTTCTTTGAAACAGTTACCAAGGCCATAGATGAAGGGAAGGTAGTCCACACAGCCTACCTGGACCTTGCTAAGCCTTCTACACCATTACCCACTCTGGCATCATAGACAAGCTTACCAGCTTGAACATTAACCCCTATGTCATGAGATTGTTGGCCAACTGGCTCACAGATAGAACACACATGGTCAGAGTTGCTGGTGCCATGTCCAACTCTAAACCAGTCACAAGTGACATCCCACAGGGCTCAGTCCTGGGATCCCTCCTGTTCGGTATATACTTCTCTGAGGTACAGGCAAGCATGGGAGGTCTATGGCTGACCAAGTTCGCAGATGACTGCAAACTGGGGGCTATAATTGACTCTCCAGCTGACACAGACATCCCCCAGAAGGGTTTTACAGAGACAGATACCTAGTGTCAAAACCATGGCCTCAAGCTGAATGCCAAAAAATGCATAGTCATCCCCTTTGGAAAAAACAAAGTGCCCATGAATTACCACATAGGTGGTAATCCACTAGGTACAGAAAATGTAATTAGGGACCTGGGGACCCAGGTAGATAGTAACCTGTCCTTTGATAATCACATTGCCAAAGTGGTTAGAAATTCCTTCTAAGTAGCCCACCTAATTACGAAAGGGTTCACCTCTAGATCAAGAGAGGTCATTGTGCCTCTCTACTCTTCACTCATTAGGCCCATAATAGAGTACAATGCCCCATTTGGTATTTACCTTAATCGGCACATGCAACAGCTGGAAAGACCACAGAATTACCTCACCAAGAGGATCAAGGGCCTCAAACAGATGCCCTATGCAGCTCGACTAAAGAATCTCCAGCTCTACTCGGTTGCTTACTGCCTGCTCAGAGGTGATCTATGCCTGACGTATAAGGCCATGTCCAACCCGGAATTAATGGACATGCTCCACCTCAAGAAAACCAAATCTCTTAGAGCCACACGTTCCAGTGAATTAAACCTCAGCACAGCAATAAACAGGATGTGCTGGAGGGATAGATTCCTGTCCCAGAGACATCCCTTACTCTGGAATAGAATCCCAGTTTATGTTAGGCAGAGCCCCTCGCTGACTCTCTTCAAGAGGAATCTTGACGAGTGGATGGGAAATGGTAAATTTACCCCTGGGATCACTTCAGTGGCCCTGCTAGACAGAGGCCCAGGAAACTAATTTAAAAGGGAGGTGAAAGCCAACACATTCTGGCTAGGCTTATAAATGCCCTTGGGCAGATAGCCTAGTACCTACCTAGAAACCTATGAAACTACACGCTCTAGGGACCTAAACCTTGTCACCACAATAAACAGAACATGCCGGAGGGATAGATTCCTGTCCCAAAGAATTCCCATACTCCAGAATAAACTACCTATCTATAAAAAACAAAGCTCCTCATTAGCACTCTTCAAGAAAAATCTTGATGATTGGATGGGAAATAGGAAATTCACCCTGGGGATCACTTCTGTGTCTATCGACAGTGGCACAAGAAAATACATTTCTTGGATGGCAAAAGCCAGGGTACCTTTTTGGCTGTGCTTGTATAGGCCCCAGGGTTGATAGCCTAGTACCTACCTATGAAACTATGAACCTATGAACCTTTGAGCCTTGCCTAAAAAAGGTAATATGGGGACAGCAAGAGCCTTGGCCAGTATTCAGAAGCATAAGGGTGACAGGTGCAAACCATCTGTAGCAAAGCAACGAGGCTTGTCTATCATGTCATCACAGGCAGACAGAGACTGGATCCCCTTTGAATGACACCAGAAGCTCAGCCAATTGTTGAAGTTTATTGTCTTTCTGTTATATTGCAGTATCATGTAGGTGAAGGTAAGATGCTACTCAAGGTCAGGGTCATACCAGCCTGGGCTACATGATCATAGAGCTACTATATATCTCTTGTCATGTTGTCCTGGGAGGTATGTCTCAGATTATTCACACTGACATGTACAAAGAACACATCATATATGTACCTGTTCTGGAGTGATGTAAGTGCTTGTGTTATGTGGCGGATCATAGCACCTGACAGAAAACTGACAGTAACCTTCCCCTTGTCCAGCTGAGTGAGTGGAACATCTGCGTGCCTGACTATGAAGTCACCTATTACTAGTGTGTTGGGTATGTTGTTTTGCCTTAGGGCCTGTTGTGAGTCACACTGCTTTGGTGTATTATGTGTTTTCTGGCGTGTGCTTCGAGGTGTATGTTGCTTGCTTGTCTGCTTAGGAGGACTCTCTCTCTTTTTCAGATTAATATTTGTATTCTCCAAGTATGGTAATGTGTATTTATGTGTGTGTTTTGCTGGTGCTTATATTGTAGGTCTATGTGAGACAGTTGATGTTGTGGTTGTATGACTCTACTCCTCCTGACTGTATTGTCCAGTACTGGGTAGACAGAGCTTAGCCACCGGTTTGACCCTGTGTGTGCCAGCATGTGGTGCATCAAGCCATATATGATATGGTCATGGCCTATGCATAAAATACACTCACAATACACCTAGTATGATAAGCTTGCTGAGGTTAGCAAATGTGAAAAAAACCTTTGGGCAAACTGTCAGCAAGTAATGTCTGTATTGCACCCTGTAACTCCATATTGCTTGCTGAAGTTTAAAGATGCACATAGTTTGGATTAAGAACCCTGCACTTGCCAACTGTGTGTGTGTTTGTGTGTCTGTCTCTCCCTGGGGAGAGAGCAACCTTTTTGGAGACTACTCACACCCCTTAAAAGTGGTATACTCATCTTTGTCAAGTCTGATGATGTCACCATCCTACAAATATACCTGTGGAAAGAAGAAATCCCAGTAATGTGTGTCGCGTGTCATGTAAATGTGTACTGTTGTAGTATCATAATGTAGTTAGGTAGGGGTTCGAATCCTGCACTTGCCAACTGTTTGTGTGTCTCCCTGGAGAGGAGCAACCTTTTTGGAGACTACTCACACCCCTTAAAAGTGGTATACTCAACTTTGTCAAGTCTGATGATGTCATCATCCTACAAATATACCTGTGGAAAGGAGTAGTCCAAGTAATGTGTATAGCACATTGTGTGAATGTGTACAGCTGTAGTATTATAATGTACTTAGGAATGAGGTTGAATCTCGCGCTTGGTGAGTGTGTGTGTCTCCCTGGGGAGAAACAACCTTTTTGGAGACTACTCACACCCCTTAAAAGTGGTATACTCATCTTTGTCAAGTCTGATGATGTCACCATCCTACAAATATACCTGTGGAAAGAAGAAATGCAAGTAATGTGTATAGTGCGTTGTGTAAATGCGTACAGCTGTAGTATCATAATGTACTTAGGAAGGAGTTTGAATCGTGCACTTACTGACTGTTGGTGTGTAACACCGTTGGTCAATGTCAGGTTGATTTTGATTTTTTCTAGTGTATGACATATCACAATGACAACTGTATATGCATTACACATGTAAGGTAGCTGTGGGGCAAAGCCATATACATACATGTGACCTAAATTATTTCATAGGTGGGTACTCTGCTTTCTCCATGAACGCATCTGTTATCTTTGCCAGAGTGTGCTGGCACTTTCCAGACCTTAGGTCACTTCTGTATGCTAGTGACAAGCTTAGCCACTGCAGTGATCCCTGGGCTACGTCTTCTGTTTCACATCCACTCATCACAGTTTCTATTGAAGAGTGTGAGTGAGGGTTTGTGCTTGAGGTATATTTGAATCCTGTTCCAAAGCAAGCAAAGTCTGGCAAAGATGACTAATCATTATAGGTGTGCAACAACCTCTGTGGATCTGCATGCAAACCCTTTATTGCTTATGTGCTCCACAGAGGGATTTCCAAAATCCTTTGGTAATGTGATTAACAAAGGAGAGATGACTAAACACATGGCTCTATGTATACATTAGTACCTGTTCCACATTTTGGTGGCTACTACCTATGTTGTACTCTGGGGACATTTTGTTTTCTAAAAGTGGATAACTATGCTTTCTTTGGCTAATAGCTTTACAGGATGAGTTTGACACCAGGTATCTGTCTCTATGATATCCTTTTGGTGGATGTGTGTGTCATCTGGAGAATAAAGTATAGCCCACAGTATGCATTTTCATCAAACATGGGCAGACAAATCCCTACTGTGTTTGCTTGTACCTAAGAAAGCTATATGCCAATCAGGAGTGGTCCCAGGACTGAGTGCAGGGGAATACCGCTTGTTACTGGCATAGAATTGTACATGGAGGCTGCAAATGTTACTGTGTGTCCTACATCTGTGCATCAGTTGTCAATCCATCATCTAGCAATCGTTTATGGTCAGTCTGTTGAGGATATGTATAATACCAGAATGTGGGATGGGTATGAATTGCTGGTGAGCTATAGCTAGGCTGTGTGGACCTCCCCTCCCTCACCTATAGCCTTGTTAACTGGCTTGAAATCTACTAGGTGTAGGAGCCATGATCTGGCCTTTAGAAAACCTTAGTGGGTATGGTGCAGGGTTTGTAGGTTCATAATGTCTCTATTAATGAGTTCCATAATGCTGTGCTCCATAGCCTTCCTGATAACATTTGTCTGGCTTATAGGGTGAGAGTTTCCAGGATCTGTTGTAGTTCTATCCTTAATCAATTTATGTTAACATTTGCACTGGGTGTGATGAGGGTGGACAGGTTTAGGAATAAGTATATTAGAGGGTCAGCCCAGGTTTGAACGTTAGTAGACCAAGCCAGATAGGCAGGATTAAGTTGGTTTGTACATGTGCTGAGGAGGGATGCAGAGTATATTGTGAAATAGATGCTAAGGATGAAGCCACCAGGTAACAGGAAAAGAGGAATGCCTAAGATGTGGTTTATGGCTGTGGTGAGAGAGGACATGCATGTGGATTGTGTGACAGCGCAAGATGCAGAGGGCAGAAAGAAATGGAAACAGATGATCTACTGTGGCAACCGCTAATGGGAGCATCCAAAAGGAGAAGAAGAAGACATTGTAGCTCAACCCTTGTGGACTGTGAACACCATTACCGTGCGTTATTCCACAAGTATGTAACCTGTATAGAGGCTGCATCTGGACAGAGGGTTTAGGTCAGTGGTGACTTCATATGTCAGCTTGTGTATGACACAGCCAGGGACACTATCCAGTACCATTGCCACTGTGGTTTGGACTTTGGTAAAGAGATGTTTTAACTAGAGTGTCTGTGAATCATCAGGTTTTACATTCTTCAGGTCTGGAAATGTGGCCCTAGTGTAACGACAGGGTGGTGAAATCCGCATTACAACTGCCTGACAAGAAATTGGTAATGTCAGTCAGATAAGTGTACTTTGTGACCATTTACATTAACTTTGACCCGATCTGAGATTTTCCCTGTAGATTATACACAACACTAAAGAAAGCTTTAGTGTTGTCTTTGAAATCCTTGCCATTTTGTATTTTGAAGCTTGCCTTGTATGTTTATTGAGTGATTGTATTTTCCCAATGATACTGACCAGAGAGGTTATTCCTTCCTGGTATGTAACACTTTTTTGGTGCAACTTCACAACTTCTATTATATATTTAGTTTATGGCAGGGGTCCATGAGACTAATGCACTTTTACTGCATAAGTGAGAATTTCTTATGTTTGTAATAGCACGGTCCATGCAACCCTGTAGGTGAACAGAGTGCATTACTAAAGGATTATGCAGCTGGGACAGTGTTAACCTTAGTAATGCAAACCAATGGCAGATAGCAACAACAGCATCACCCACAGCACAGTGTCAACCCATGTCATACACACATGTGTACTCAAGTTCCAAAATGTGTGTAGTACAATGCATACTGGCCACCAATAGAAACTATGGAGTGTTAACACTGGCCAATACAGGGCATGTCACCCTGTCCATGTGTCCAATATGCATGTACATGCAGACAGTGCACCTCCACCATGTTCACAAATGGACAGCTGCAAACCTGTGTTGCACACACCCCACACTTACTGTCCACTGTATAACGCATGCTGACACAACTACACACATCAGCCAAGTGGCACATGGGCAAACAAAACACAATTGGAATAAACACTGGTGAAAACAATACAACATTGCTAATTACAGCTTTAATGCATCATACCTGCTCAGCTACACCTTCAAGGATATCATTACACTTTACTGCTGACAACATGCTACACATCCAACCATTGCTATACTTTATTAAAGTCACCCTGTGCATCAGCACCATGTTAGCCTGTTCCTGCATCAATGTTACAGATGACAGGAGGTGGCACAGGTTTCATCATATGCACAGGGTGTGTTGTTAGTTTGCCAGAGGCCTACACTGAGCCATACAATCGACATGTGTGTGAGTGTGTGTGTGAGGGCCATGAGTACTGTTATGGGCCAATGTTGATGTAATGTGTGCGGGTATGTGTTTGTCCTAGGTTTCTGGTTTATGTGTATGTGTCTGCATGTACACAGTTCCACCATGTGGCTGCCATATACAGGGATTTGAGAGACAGATACAAACTGTACCTGGCAGGCTTTACAGATCACCATCTCTGGCCATGGATACAGAACCTGTGCCTGGCAGGGGTGCTACAGACAATATCAGGTACTAATCCAGATTGGGTACTATCCGAAGAGGTTGACATATGTCCACTTGATCCAGGTCCCTGCTGAGACTGGCCAGAGCCACGTGGACGTGGTCTGCTAGGACGGTCTATGGAGAGCCCCCCCCCAACATTGCTGGGGCTGGTACAGGCACTACGGGAGCGGCTGTGACTTGCTGGACGTCCACGGCGAACTCCAGCTGCTGATGTTGCTGGCATACATCCATGTCGACGACTCAGCTGTCCCGCACTGTTCTGACACATGGACATGACATTGTGGAGGACATCCAATGTCTCACCCTAACATCTATCAATGACCTCAGTGTAGTTACGTATGGCACCTGATAGGTCATGGATACTGTCATATACAGAGGTGTTATGAGGCCTCTGTGTACTTAGACCCTGTCTGGTGTACCGCTCCATTCGTGTCTGTGCCTCCATGACAGCCTGGAACATGCATGTGGTAGAAAGATGTGTGGCACATCTGCCAGGGGCATGATGACCAGCAGTGCTCTGACGAGAACCCCTGGGCATTTGCCTATGTGATACCATTCCAGACATCTGGCTATGGGTGCTGTGTCCTGATACATGTGCCATAGATACCACACTATCCTGGGCAGTGCCAACTGTACAATGTCCCTCAGCTAAGGGCAATGGTAATGATGGATGTACAGGCAGTATGACTGTGTGCATGGATGGGGTGGAGACTTGTGTACTGTCAATGGGTGGCCCAACAACAGAACCTGACAAAAGTGCCTGTGCCTTAACACACCTATTCTCATCATCACTGTCTGTCTCAGTGACATCAGGTTCCCTGCTGTACTGAACCAGCCCCACCTCAGCACCTGTGAGAGGAAAACAGGAAACACACTTTAAGACCTGAACATGACTTCAGACCACATGCGCACATGCACACATGCACACATGTGCACGTGCACACATGCGCACACACAAAAATACACTCCTCCCTAAAGCAGACACACACACAACACCAGCAATCACAGAACATACACAATAGCAAGTGATGGTGGGGTACAGTATCACAAGCAAAACAGTCATATCACACATGTCAGCAGGCAGGACATGTGATGCTTAACAGCATGCAGTGCAAGTGTAGTCAGTCCTTGTTACTAACAGTATACATGGCTTTGATGCATGTGTTTTGCTATTAGGTGATGGCCGTCCCCTGGAACACAATGCATATATGGACACAACATTGCTGTGCAGGTATTCATAACCCTGTAATGTACTGTGCACCATAACTCACAGGTGTACATACCATTGCTGGATGTGTATATGTGTGTCAGATAGGTATCCAATGCTGATTACAGCCTCTGTGTCTTTAGCAAATAATTGTGGACACATTTTTAGAACATGCATGATGAGTATTCACACAACATCATCAGTGGTGCATGGATAATTTATGGAATACCATTCGGCCACATACCCAATGTATGGTACTTATGGTGAGTGTAGATTATATTGTGGACATGCCAGTATCATCCATGACATGGCATGCTAAAACACAACTGCATATTTAAACACTACACATACCCAATGTGTGTCATATGACCTAACCATTCAATAGCATCACAAGACATATATGTGTCACTTGTGCAAATGGTGATTGGTATGCATACTGTTTAGAGGTGCATATGTGTGCACACACGCAACATTAAGGTGTATAGCAATGAAAGCTATGTGTAGTACTGTGGTTACAAAAAATGGATGGGGTATAGCACCATAGGCCATCATCATGAAGCATCAGGTGGTCACTCAAGGCTACAAATGTTTCCCAAACCAGCACTAATCATGGTGTGCTGAAACTGTACTACCTTGGCTAAATTCACCATTTCACAACCAGTTGTTACATGAGTTTGTAAGGAGGCCAATAAGGAGCATTCCCTGACATGAATGTGTAGTGTGTTGCAGAGTGTTTAAATGCCCCATGATAGGCCTCTACCCCTCTGGTATATTATATGTAATGTGTGGATGAGATTTTGGATACTGGAGTGTGTCTTTACAGAGGGTTTGGGAATCCTTTATGTGTAGTATGTTAAAACGCTCTGTGTATGACATAGATGTGTATGTTATGTGCATGTTGAGTATCAACTCTGCCTATCCAATGGTCACTATAGTCTAGCCACATTTGTTTGAGATGGTCTGGGTATTGCATGTGTTTGAGGCAGCTAATCACATTAGTGAGATGGGCATGCTCTTACACCAAACATGCACATCATGCATTATGGGTAGGTATGTTACATGTGTACATGGCCTACACCTTAACTATGACATGCACTTTTTATTTGCAATAATAAATGTAGAGCACACTCACCAGCATCTGTCCACTGCCTTGATGTCACCCCAGAGGGACCTACATAGAGATGAGACAGTTTGTCAGTGGCCACAACTGTGGCATTGCTACTGTGTGTTTTCAGTCTTACAGTACAACAACAGTTGACATTCACAGGGCTACAGATTATGTTCCAAATGATCAATATTGCACAACAACAGGCTCCACATCTTTGAACGACACCCTCCACATCTGACATATGCATGATCTACCAATACAGATAACAATAACCTAGAGAAATGCCATGTTACCTGCATGCTCCATGTGTGTTTGCTGGGAGGCTCCACCCTCCATCATGGTGTATGTCTGCTGCTGCTGTTGTTGGGCAGGTGGCACCAGGCTCAGGAGCAGCTCCTCCCCTCTGGTGAGGGGGGGATGGATATTAACACAACCTCCTGTTGCAAGCTGTTGTCTACACACATCAGCAGCACGCTGACGGACATGTCTGAGAAGATCACTGCAATGATGGCGTACCTGCTCATATGTCCGGTTATGCAGGCCTACCTCATTGACCCTGTGGACAACATCCTACCACATTGCAGTACACTCCTGCTGGTCCTGGCTGGTTAGTGAGAACATGAGATGGTAGTGCTGCATCATACTGCTAGTAATGATATCATCTTCAGCACTACTGTAACTAGGGTTCCTGTGATGGGCCATGATCCCTGGAAGACATAAATTCAAAAATATGTCTGAGCAGGTCATATGGCACATTTAACATTAAACAGTACAGATATCACTAAACTTCCATATATAGCAACCTATAAGCTAACTGAGAGTGAAACACTGTAACTGCCACTTATCACTGCTCACCCCATAACTGCTTGAAAGTGCCTTGCTCACTCTCTATCTAATGAACCATGTTCTGCACAGCAACAAAATAAAATCACTATATAAAACTATACAAGAGTACCTGGCACACTATATGCAACACGATGCACCACCTAGCTACAGCAGATATACATCAAGCTGATGTGTAAAGAAATATATCATCCATCACAATCAGTGTAAGGTCCAGTAAATGTTTTACTATTATACCACACAACTTGTTAATGGCAAACCCGTGGTCAAAATATGTGCACAATTGGGAATATAGGTTGCATACTGCTGTAGTACACTATGAATGTTGCTAGATACGCAGTTATATGTTTTACCACACATATGTCAAAGGTCATGTTACAGATATACCCCCACACACATCAGACATAGTTACAAGACACAAAGGTATGACAACCCTGATAAGCTTTCAATGTGTACTATACAGTACTGTGTGTCAGCACTTACACAACCTTAATCTTGAGAAATGTGATCTGTGATGAATACAGGGACCGAAAAAAACAGTGGATGCAAGCAATGTGGGCATTCACCATACTTTGCTGTAGTGACCCAGAGCTTCAAGTAGCACTACAGTACACACAGGATTTGCATTCAACATCAGTACCAATCAGTAATCATCGATGTAGTTCTTTAGCCTCCAATGACACACCCTAGTTAAAACCAAAGGAATTAATCACACTGTATGCAATTGCACTTGTTCTGCCTAGCAACAGAATACACAGCTTTTGCTAAGATCAATCCAAGGACCCATAATACAATGATGTAAACAGTTTCCCACTAAGCTATCTCACAGATACATATCTTTGACGTATTCACAAACATATTGACCATCACAGTCAGTCAACAGTACAGAGAATCTATTTCAACAAGTAGATGTAGGTGTGTATGACTATATATATATATATATATATATATATATATATATATATATATATATATATACACATACACATCCATTGGTCTACATATACATATATATGTAGGCACATATACATTTCACCTTTCATAGTGAGAATATCAATTATACAAAGGATGTAAGGTGTACAGTAATGTAATAAAATCGCACAGTCTTGAGATAAATGCATTGAAGGTGTTCACAGCCCAGGTAGCTTTAGCAGACCTTACTGGCTACAACATTGCAAACTGAACAAACCACCCACAGTGTTTAACCACCACATGTCATATACCAGCACTGTATGCTGTATTGTTTGTCACACACTAAAACCTACATACAAATATGTGCATACTAACCTTCAACAACATATATATCTCCCCTTTTCACAAACAGTTGCAATATGTCCCCTGATGTATGCACATATACAGATGTGAAAATATATGACACATATATATTTCTCTGTATGCGTGTGGCATACACACACAAGATCCACACTGTAAGTGCCTGAACCTCACAGCTGAACTGTTGGGCCTTGCTGCAACACAAACAGGTGTCACATATGAACACACACTAACATTAGGGGGGTATATTTGGCAACAGATGCTAGAGAAGCATACTAGACTGCTACAGCAGTTGCCAATGGTAAGCTACACTTTAATATGACTATCATGCATGTGTTGTTCTGTCACACTCATGTTTATATAATGTCAGCGCTAATCCCCCCAACAGCCATTGGCCACACTACTGTACAGAACACAGATAACATGGATCAGAGCTTTGACATTTAATGCCGAGCTACACATTTCACAGGTATGTCCCACTGTCCACAGGTACACACAGTATTGTCCATAGCAGTAGTTAAGCAGAACATCTGTGCATAAAGAAGTACTGCTGCCACATATGAATGGTTCACATTATGTAGACTATTCTTCAATAACATCTACTACATGCCAGTAAATACATATGTGTCACATACCTTTCCTTTGTATGATTTGGTAATATTTATTTTTCCTTTTCTCTGTCTCTCTCTCTCTGTCTCTCTCTCTCTGTCAGTCTCTGCAATAGAGTGATTGAGTTTGTTGGCAGAAATTGCAGCCTGCTTTTGTAGGAATTTGAACATGAGCGTGTGATGGCCTCTGCACCAATTAGTGGCCATCATTTGCTAATTGCATGCAGCCTGCTGTGTAGTAATTGCAGTAATCACTGTCATAGCAACCCAGTACTATAAATAGCTGACTCATGTAGGCGTGGCCCTTTCAGCTTTCCAAGCTGGAGATCATCCTTGTTTGCTGTGGACATCATTGTTTAAGAGAGAAGGTTGGTATAGTTCTTATATCAGAAGACAGGGGTGTAGCCAGAGATTTACATTTTGTACTCAGACCTAATGTTGCTGCTTTCAGTACCCACTTGTCAGTGTAGAAATGTACTCACCCCTCAAAATGCTACCCCAAGATACATGGAATATGTACTTTCCTTTCAACTGTTACAATTAGCTGCCATACAAAGCTAGTTATTGAGATGTATACCTTTGACACAAGAATTGTTTGAGAACTGCTATACTGTGAATATTCATTTACTCAGTTCTAAACAGTGTGTGCTTTTTTAGTGTTGACATTAGCACGAGCTGCTCAGAAAAACTGGACACATTTCAGTACTGTGAGTATGCTTACCTACATCCTTGGTAGACCCTGCACACACAGGTATATTCTACATTTGGGTAGGGGTGCAGAAGTACAGAGAGCGTAAGTACTATTGTGTGGATTTTATCTTGCTGGACTTACAGGGTTGCTGTGTACATGTTAGTTTATCAAGGCAAGTAGTCTGTCTGTGTAACTCCCAACTGTGGACCTATCCACATGATAGCCAGAGAATAGCCTGTTATTTTTGTCTGTGCACCACACAGGTCTTTTCAGCAATAGAGCAATGTCATTCTTACAGTTGGTTGCTACCAGTACATGGCTACATCCATTTGTATTTCAGTGTTGTATTCCTACATAAAGGTATGCTTCCGAAACTCCTTCCAACGCTATTTGCACAGTGTGTAACAGCAAGAAGGCTGAAATGCCTCTGTGTTTCTGCCTCTGCCAGAACTCTCAACCACTCAGGTACATATTTGAACAGACTCAGGGAAAAGTCAAGTAAATGTCAGGGACAATCAGGAACACCTTTAAAATAGTGCCGTTAAGTTGAGACATTGAGAGAATCAGAGCATATGAATTAATACACCTTTTCTGAAGTAAAAGAAGTGTATAACTCTTAATTATTGTCATTATTCATTAAGTGTAATTCACCACCTTTCTGGCCAAAGTCAGTAGTTTTCGGATGGATTCAGAGGGACAGATCTAAATTTTGTTTCAAAATCAGGGACATCCCTGAAAATTAGGGACAGTTGGGAAGTATGGCCTCTGCCCTAAACAGATATGCCAGTGTTTGTCCTGCTGTGATACTGTATGGGGTTGTAAAGTGATGGTGTAACATTATTTCCTGCTAGAATGACTGCTTCTCTTATCACAGTCATGTAATGTAATCCCACAACAACTGTTGGTCAACAACCACAGAACAAGTTGTGTGGTATGGTATTCCTAATTTTCCTTTACATTCACTCATTCTGATGCATGATATATTTATTTAAGCATCAACTTGATTTATATATATTGTGGCTTAATGGTACTTCATGTTGTGTAGTGTGTGCAAGGTCTGGGGTTTGAGACTTACAGAGGTGTTTCATTTTGCTCCTGAGCAGAACAGGGGCCCTCAGATACAGAGTGACTAAGACACTTTTAAGCAGTTGTAAGTGGGTTTGCGTGGGTTTGTGCATTACTGCGCATTGCTTAGCCAAGTGCAAACTCACGCAAACCCACTAACTACTGCTTAATAGTGTTTACTCCCGCTAACCCCCGCGCTCATTTCTTTGAAAGAAAAGAGAAATGGGGAGATAGGAAAGTGGTGAAAAAGGGGCACAAAGAGGGAAAGACAGTATGGAAAATAGCTTGGGATGTGCAGGATGGGTGTAGGGAAGGTCAATAGCTGCCCATTTCTTCAACAGCAACAGCTGTGCATATGCAATAAATTTGGAGGTAGATATGAAACCTTAAACCCCTGAGAGAAGCGTGAAGACAACAAAGTATGTTGTAATGCCAATTACATAACATTTCATGTGTCCAATGGACATGTGTGCAAAATGGGCAGCTATGTATGGGGCGTAATTTTTTTTTTGGGAGCAGATTGCCCTTTTTTTTCAGGTGAGAGTGGAATGTGAGGTAGGGGAAGTAGGTATATTTGGGAAGGTAGGTTGGGAAGGTAAACAGACAAGACAAACAAGATGCATACAGGGGCGGTATATGTCACATGTGGTGGGTGAACACCTTTGAAGGGGAGGGATGTTTGGAAATCGCAAGCCAGTGAGCCCCCAGATGGAAACAGTGGGACTGAGGTCCCCACTCATGGGCAGTCACCACTGCACCTTCATGGCCCAGAGGGTGGCTGTGCTGGGGGCTGTGTAGGAGGGGCAGGATGACCCAGGAGTTGCACCACTCGGGCCTCAAGCTGGCGTAGAGGTTCAACAACAGAACATTCAATCTCTCTATGCTCCACAGCCCGGATCATTCGAAAGGTGATAGGTGGCCCTCCTCCACCCACACTTGCACGGGGGGGCCAAGCCCCATCTCCTGCAGCACTTCCACCCAAAGGTGGCACAGGGCCAATGGAGGAGGAGGTCCAAGGCTGGGCACCAGATCTGCTGGTGCCAGGTGCCATGGCCAGCTGAGGTGGGACAGGTGGGTCCGCTGGGATCGGCCTTCCCATACAAACTATGTTTTGGAGAGTTTAATGAAGATATGGGTTAGTAACAGTCAACAGCATTCCCAATTAGTTATAACAGCATGCAGAAGTATTCCCATTAACCCAACACACCAGATATTCAACAGTTGAAAAGCAGGCATAACACATGCATGCATAGGTAGAACAATAGCGGACATTACAACAGCATGCAGGTTTAATTGATGGCAACAGGCCACCAATATTGTGGTATTTTAACAAGGCATATGCATAGAAATACATGCAAATATTTATAAACCAATAGGACATATGTCCCAACAAATGTTTTGAGATTAGACATACCGATTGAGGTGTGGAATTGCATTTTTTATGCACATACAGTAGGGTGGAAAAAGATAGCTCAGTTAACAACTTATATATCCTTCTAGTTTTCACTACATTCCTATTAACTGCAGTTATATGTCCCTTACATGTATTATTACACTACCCAATGTCCTTATATTGTGCAATTGGATTTTGCTAGATCATTATATACATGAGCTGTATCTTACATACAAACTGTCCAAGATGCAGATGTTACTGCAACATATTTTGAGAGTTGCTCACACACACTACTGCTAAGATGACAGCTCTACTTTCATATAATTATCTAGATATGTTCAGGTGAAAGTATCAGTTATATGTTAACAGCTCCCTACATTTCTGGAAGCACACTGGCATTTCTGGGGAACACAATACCAAGCTACTCATGTGCCTGATTAACCTGTACATGCTGGGCATGAACCAACAGTTGAGGGCTGTAAATATGCAGAAAAGCTACTGGCACTCCCTTCATCCACGTTATATGGGCCTACCCAAGTGTGGGTTGACACTGCTTAATACAACACTATTATTTGTAGAATGCAACAGTACAACAACATATCAAAGAAAATGACACAGATGCACTCCAGGAATTATACACTGATTAAAGGATTATTACACCTTTATTTATTGGGTTAAAACACTTTTTGAAAGCTTTCTTATTTATTTTATATAACAGTACATGCAGAATAATTACTAACCTGCCTGATGATATAGCCTTTGCAGCCTATCTTCATGGGCTTGCTGGTTCATAACCCGGACACCTGCAGCTGTGAAGTAAATGCAGTGATATTGAGACATACCTATCCATAGTATAGACAAGCATAGCAATTCTTAACTACTTAATACGATGACTACTTACTCAGTACTGGGGCATTAGGCATCACACGGGATTCATGGATCCACTGGTCCAACTGATTCTCCCTACATCACTTTAGGTCAGAATAATGTTGCCTGACCTGCTCACCAGTCCGAGGAACACCAGTTGCACTGGTGAGATCAATGGCAAGACTGTTCCAAGCCTCCATTTTATATTGGGTACCCTGGTTCTGGCCCCACAGGAGTCTTTCCTCATGATTGTGGACAAGGAGCCACACCATTACTTTGGACTCCTCAATGCCCCAGCGTTGCACTCTAAATCGAGTGCCTTCTCAAACACCGGCCATGCTGACTGCAGAAGGAAGCTACAACCAGTTATAGCAAGTATTCCTGCCTGTGGAGCTTAAATATGCCTCATTTCCTGCACTTATTTGTGATTGGCCAGTTTTGGAAAATCTCAGCTGTAGGCACCCCTGCTTACTTGAATTTGGCAATGTTTAAAATTCCTTTGATAGATATGTGTCTGTTGAAAGTGCATGCTTATGAAATGGTGTCCTGGCTTAGTGATTAAGTACTGTGACTATAGTGCACAGTATCCTGAGTTCGAGCCCTGTCACTGCTTTTTATTTTCCTACTGGGCAGACCTGACTGGTTAAGGAACAGTAAAGGAGGTGTGGCCATGTTTAACCGACTTTTCTCAACTTTGCCCGACTTTGCCCAATGTTGCTCAACGTTGCTCAACGTTGCTTGCCATTGCTCGATGTTGCCCGACATTGCGCTGGTTAGCTTGGTGCACAGCTACACACAAATACATTGTGATTGCGCTGGTTAGCACAGTGCGCAGCCACACATGCAAAGACATTGCGCTAGTTAACTCAGTGTGCAGCTACAAGCAATTGGATTTAAATATGCTCAATACTGGTAAAATGTGCTTAGCAGTACTTTATATTGCTTAAAATAGGGTACTCATGCCTCAGAATGCATAACCATTTCACTTTCATATATATATAATTCGTTCACTACTACATTTAACTTTTCAATGCTTTTTACAAAACTTATACATAAAAAATGTCAGGAAATATTTTTGCATACAGATTTCCAACAAAAAATGGAATGTGCAGTAGTGGGACTTTAACCGGGAATGCCTCCTCTTTATTCAAAAGCTCTAACAACTACACTATCGCTATTTTGCTTAATTTACATATATTTTTCTTATTATCCTCTTCTGGTGTCTAAGCTGCTAACTGTAGCTAAGCAATGGGCAAACCCGCGCAAACACGTGCAAATACGGGCAGCTATATCGGATGAAATAAAAAAAAATAAAAAAATCTTTCTATTTTTAATTTTGTCAGTTGTTTAACATATGGGGAACTGTAGTGTTACATTGTGCACATGTGAGCAGACTCGCTCATGTAACTTGAAATTGCAACGTTTCTTCATTGCAGGGGCGTGGATTTTTGGACTGCTCAGCAGTCCGACATGCCCCCTACACTCATCCACGCTCCATGTAAGCTTTAGAGTTGAGGCAGTGCACCCTCATTAATATGCATGGCGTGCTGCCATCTTACTCTTAGACTGGTGCTTCCATGTAAGACTAATCTTGTCTTACATGGAAGATTAGTAAATCCTGGTGAGTAATTTAATTATGAAGGACTGAAATGGTAAAGATGATTTGATGGCTCAAAATACATGTATATACTTCAAGATTTATATAACTGATAAAAGAAAAAAATACAGTATTATGAAAACAAGACAGTGGTAGGGGCTAGGGGAAGTATAAATCTGTTAAGAACTTAATTACTTTACTCCTCTGAATGTATTTATGATTCTGCAGATGTTACTATAGCACAACTTTACTTTGCTGGACCACATTAAAACAGTACAAGAAGAGTGCAAAAGATATGATAGTATGTGTTAGAAGCAAAGTAAGGCAGAATGAAATTGCCCATACCAGTACTGAGGGACCTCCAGCAATTATCTCCTTAACACTAGATGAGGAATACTTCCTCTCCATCCATGGGGATGATTAGAACACAGAAGAAGATGGCACTGGAATAATCAAAGGTGGTGTGGACACTGACTGTTACAAGTGTCTGCAGCAGCAGCACTCATCTGATCAAGAAGGTTGGTTTAAAAACAGAAACATATATTCATATAAAGAATTGAATGCTGACATGGAATGATTGCATTAAACATAAGACAATTACAACTAACAGGTGAATCCTCCACATCTGTACAGAATGATAATGAAGGCAGTGTGCAAGGTAAGTGTCCCCCACACCAACTTACCAAGCATATTTATTTATTTATTTTTTATTTTACATTTGTTGACCGGGAAAAAATCCGACTGGATACATGTCCATTTTCAGCGGAGGCCCGGGGAGAAAAGCTCCACATTTAAGTTAGTTTAAATACAAGAGATTAAGATGGCACATTGCAGTACAATAGGTTATGATACAAATCTGGAGTAGAGCAAGATCATTTAAAGAAGTCATACATTGGTTATACTAAGTTCAAAGAGAAAGAATATGGAGCGTAACAAATACACTTGATTATATAAAACACGAGAGGACCACAAACACAGGTCATATAGTCAGACAGTGCAAAAGCAGTACAGTAAGTTAACATTTTTCGATTGGCCCCTTAGAGAGGTAAAAGGAAAAAAGGTGATTGGATGAAGAGATAGTAGGAAGTAGAGTACCCTCTGGAGAAGGTAGAGAGGAGAGAAATATTCAAGACAGCTTTATAGCAGGGGGTTTAGTCTGGGTATGAGCATTGGCATAGCCAGTGGGACTTGAAATACTGGAATAGACTTTTCTTAAAGTTGTGTAAGGAGGTGATGGTGGTGATGCTAGATGGAAGGGTGTTCCATATTTTGGCAGTGACATTGGTGAATATAGCATCCCCCCCTGAGTTGTTGGATTTTACTTTTTGAATAAGGGGTAAGTTAGAGGAACGTAGTCTGTTTAGGCTGGAATATGGTATGACTAGGTTATTTAGTGCTGGAGTTTTATCTGGATATTTTAGTATTTTAAATGCTTCGATGAGTTGGGATTGTTGTAGGAGGTTTGGAAGTTCTATCCAACCCAGGTGTTTTAGGTTTTTACAGTGGTGGGTTCTATATGGCATACCCGTAGCAAATCTGGCTATGTGATTATAAGAACATGAGAGTTTGTTCAGCTCGGTTTTATTAAGCTTGTTGAGCACAGGGGATGCATAGAGGAGTGTAGAGAGCAAGTGCGTGCGCGCAATGGTCACTTTTGTTATGGGAGTGAGAAAGGATTTGATTCTATATAGTGATCCTAATTTCTTATTCACGTAGTAGTAGTGTATGATATTTCTTTATTAGTAATGCTTTCAAATCATTTTTACAGGGCCAGCAACAGTGACAACAGCAAACAATGCCATTATACCAATAAATTTGGATGATATCAGCAGTAGAATGGCTGCTGAAGACAATAATAGCGATCAAATAGTAACATTTATTAGAATGTCCAAAGAAAGTGGCACAGTGTCCCCAAATTTTATGGTAGGATCTCACACAGATAGCATTTTAGTAACTCTGCAGGAGGTAACAGTGCATCACAAAGTCAGGCATGTGCTGACATGACACTCACTCTTGTGCATCGAAAAAAAAAACAATGCACTTCTGCATTAGTAGCTCCAAACCCAGAAAAACACTTTCAGGATAATGACCATTTATTGGCAACAATGTGAACAGTGACACATTTAGAAAGGGAAAACAACATGGCAATTTGTTACAGCTACACCATGAAACATAGAGCACTGACTGCCCAGTGGCAAATGTACCGTGATATTGTTAGGGCTCAGAGCACTGCCACAGAGACTTAGAAGAGAATGGTTAGAGTCCTCCAGGGTAAATATGAGGATTTTCAGAACCGCAATGCAATGGCAGAGAGCAAGAATAATGCCATTATCACACTGATGCATAGTATGGTGGCACACCAAGCATCTTTGGCCACCACAATTCATATATAAATTAGAAATTGCCTGACTCAAGTAGAAGTCACACTTGGAAGGAGAGGATGGGGAACTGTCAGGACATGGGGTGGATCACATGGTGCTTCTCAAGAAAGTATTATAATTAGGGGGAACAAGCATGACAGATATCATGCAGGCCATATCAACATTTGTATTCACCTAGCAGAACTTCTCATTCATGGTCGTGGTCTTGGTCCCGCAGAACTCTCAGATCAGTGTCTTTAGGATCATCAGTGTCAGCTACGTCATAATATCTGACCAACTCAACATCCAGCAGTCATGACAGCCCCTCCTCAAAATCCCTTTCATCATCACCCAGACTATATTTAAAAGATGTGTATGGCACATTTGTCCTTGATCCACTGTGATTCAACTGTGACATTTCTGTTACCTACAATTTGACCTTCACAAACTCAGGACAGTGTTTAACTCGAAGGGGAATAAGTTATTAAAAAATGTAGAATTAGTACACTTTATAACTGTATGCATTTCATTCCTGTAATGGTACTGCTACAAACCTCATAGAACTGTATGAGGAAACCTGCATGTCACAATATAAGACTGTAGTGATTAGCAACATTGATTCTGTATATGCTCTGACATTGTATGAATTGCAACAACACTTTATTAGCATACTCTGCTTTTTACAATTTCTCATTTACATCTCATTACAGTTTATTTGCTCACAGGGATTGTGCACTACTATAAATAGCATCCATAAATCACTGCATAGCCTTACCCGTTAGCAGACTTCACAAATAGCCCTAACCCATTTGCACAATGACTGTGAACAGCAGCCTACAATAATAATCTATGACGTGCTCATATTTTTGGTATGATGAAATCTGCTGATTCTTGTCAAATTGGAATTTGTTACAGTCACCAGATAATTACAGACATGAGTTTTGGACTTTGTATCTTTCAGAAAATGCTTGCTAATGCAAAAACGGTTAAACTAGCATCTCTTTATATGTTCATAGGTTCATAGGTGTTTACTAGGCTAATGACCAAAAGGGCTTTTCTAAGCCTAGCCATGCATCCTAAATCTCTGACAAGTTCTGATAACTTTGATAAGTGTAAGCAGGGACTTGGGAGATGAACCATTTACAGGTTGCCTGTGTCCATTAGAGACATAGGTGCCAAACCAACAATGAATTTCATGTCTCCCACCCAATTGTCCAAGTTGCAATTGAATTGGTATAGGAAAAGGCAGAGATTCATAGGTTCATAGAATAGTATAGGCTAACAGCCCTTGTGGGCCATTTACACCTAACCAATTACCCCTAAGACTAGTATTTAAAATTTGTCTCTCAGTTGCAATCTTCATTCTTGATTCTTGATCTAAGTGGTTTAAAAGGCATGGGAGGTTCAGTGGGTTGCATTGTAGGGTCTATATTATGGTATCAAACATTAAAATTATCGAACACATAAATATTGACTCCAAAACCTCAAACTACCACCATAACGAATGCTGACAATGTTGAAACTAAAAATACCAAACACCCATAGTTGGCACACTTCTTTATCAGCAAATTTATTCACACTGTGTACAAAACTACAACATATAATTCACTAATATGCCTAAACAACATAACCAGAATATAAAAACAAATGTACGCTGTTCACCAATTCTTGCTCTTGTGTGGGGCTGCGCCCTCCACACCCCCCGCTAATTTTGTATACCAACTCCAAGATCACTCTACAGTGAGGAAAGGGCAAATTTCCTGATCCTACATGTACTGAGAACTCACTGTAAACAGTTCAGTGAACGGCATGTTAGATATCAGAGCTCCGAAAATGCTGTTCACTGAACAGTCTTTCCAATAACTTAACAGGGACCCCAAACACAAAGCACTTCCGGATCAAACAGTAATGAAGTGTTACTACATAATACTGCATTTCACACACATAAACATTCAATAAACAACTACTTTACTTACAAAGTTCAAAACTATGCTAATATGCATAATACTACTTTAATATTTATAATTATTCAACTGACTGTGACACGATGTTGTAATAACGTACTACATCACAACATTTCACTTGGCCAACCATAACTTTTCGACAATACTTCTGTTGATATTTACAGCGTTCACTATTTTACTACTTTGAAGTTTTGGAGTCGATATATACGTTTTTGACAATATTAATGTTCAATAACGTAATATAGACCCTGCACTGTATGCTTCCAAGTACAGTGAGCTGAAATATATTTCTAGGCCATTGTTTATGCATTTATTCATTCATTTGATTGAAGACAGACATCTAAGTTACACACAGACATACGAGTACCTGTAATTGGCAGTGAGAGTGTGTGTGTGTGTGTGTGTGTGTGTGTGTGTGTGTGTGTGTGTGTGTGTGTGTGTGTGTGTGTGTGTGTGTGTGTGTGTGTGTGTGTGTGTGTGTGTGTGTGTGTGTGTTTGTGTGTGTGAGACAACAGGATATTGCTCTTTGTTGTTTCAGATTTTGCCTGATATTTGTGGGCACATAAGATCTGTAGTTTCCTGGCAAATTGCCATTGGTTCTAGTCACCAAATAGTGAAACACGTGCATTTCAGACTTCATATATCTCAGAAAATGCTTGCTAATGCAATACTTGTTATACTAGCAACTTTCAAAAGCGTATGAGAACAAAATTTAAAATCTGTCCCTGATTTTGTTTTTTTGTTTTTTTTTTCAATAATAATTTTTATTATTTTCTTATATGCCATACAAAATTAAAACAAAACAAAAAATTAAAAAGAAACTACCAACTAAAGTAATTAACAAAAACACAAACATATATACAATATTTACATAAATGCTTCCAAGTAACACATTGAATTGTACACCAAAAATATACAAATGGTTAAGATCAATTCAAGTAATAAACAGTTAGTGTTACAGAGTTTTTCAAAGGTGTAAAAATAATTCTTGTTAAATTCAAATATGAGATGTTACGCTAATATAATATTAAATACTTGTTCCCATATTTTTGGATTGTTAATATTTTTATTATGTTGGTTCAAAAGTAATTTGTGAGCTAGTATATGCCTTATTGCCAGTACTCTAAAATTATTCCATGATATTTTGAATGGGTCTAACCAATTAGTAGCTATGTATAGCTTCATTAATAAAAAGATATTGATTAACACAATACTTTGAGATTTAGGAAGTTCTTTTGGGGGAATATGCAAAATCATGAATTTCCATGACAATGTTGTACTTTGGTAACCCATCTTCTGAAGTTGTATCTTAAGTGAGTTCCAAAGTTTGTATATGCATTTGCAACTCCAGAACATATGAAGAAGATCAGAAGATTAATCCTTGCAGTATGGACAAACTGGGGAATTTCTGGAATTAAATTTATGCAGGCTAAGGAGTGTACAATACGCATTATTCCATATCATAAACTGGGTATACATCCGTTTTTGAAGAGAAATAGATTTTGTAGTCAAATCAATTACTTTTATCATATGACTGTCTTCTATCTCTGGCATTTTCTCTTTCCAATATTTTGACACAAGAATTTTATCTTGGAATTTAAGCTCCTTTATTAGATTATTTGCTGCTGTTATAAATTTGATATCTTGTTGGAGAGCTTGCCATAAATTTGAACATTTAATTATATTCTCTTCTCGGGGTTTAAAATTTTTAAAGTAACTTATAGAAAGTTCCCTAATTTGTCTTACAATAACGAGATAATTTTTGGGTAAATTTAATTCTTGTCTTATCTGATTAGCCGAGAGTTTGAAAAGTGTATAAATATCTATTAAAGTTAAATTGGTTATTAATGGGAATGCTTTAAGATCAATTAGTTTTCTATTTAGTCTCAGGTTAGGGTTTCTATGAAAGGGTTGATAAGCCATCATATATTGAGCAAGATCTAATGATTGAAATAAGGTTTGTAAAGATGTTACATATAATTTAATGTGATCCATTATCCCATACAGTTTCAAAGTTTCTTTAGGTAAAAAGGGTATGGCTTTAGGATTAATATTTAAATATAAAATATATTTATAGTTCAGAACTACCCAGGTATATTTAGTGCTAGTTATGTTATAATTAGCAATTCTAAGAAGCCTGTTTGAGTTTACTATAAGATAGTAAGTTTCAAAATGTGATAACTCCATGATTTTGTGTTTTTGCTAAGTGTTTGAGATGGCATGTGAGATTCAAGAGATTGTACTTTATGGTTTTAACAGCAGCAAGCTGAATATATTTCTGTTGCATTATTTATTTATTCATTCATTTCATCTCAAGCAAAACTTTACAGTATGTGCAGTTATACAAGTAGCTGAAATTGGTTTTACATATGTGTGCATATATTTGTGTGTATGTGTGTGTGTGTGTGTGTGTGTGTGTGTGTGTGTGTGTGTGTGTGTGTGTGTGTGTGTGGTTGTTTAGTTACACTGCAAAGTTTTATGATGAGCAAGAAGGACATAATTCTGTCAAAAATACAGAATAGTCATGTGTTTCTTTTTAAAGTGTATATAAGGATACTTTTTTCTGGTAAACCTACAATATGTAGGTGTGCATCCACTAGCACAACAAGTGTTCTAATTTTAAAGTCTGTACATGGCAAAAGGTACATTTATTCATTTTTGCCCACAACCTTAGGTGTATGGATTTGCAGATATGCAATTTTTTTTGTGGTATGATTTTGGACCCTTTGCTATGACTTTGAAAGCTGTGAGTATGAAGGTATGTGCTTAACATTGTGTAGGGTAACATTCTTATAATATTGGCACAGTTTTAGGTATCCCATTAACATCTTTGCAGCTTATGTTTATACAATTAATGCACAGGCAATGTACTACACTGAGGTTTACTCTATATACCTGTTTTGGCATGGCAAAGGCTACTCCTGATAATTTTTATTTTGCCAGAAGAGATAGAAGTCGTACTGCTGTGCCTCATCTTGTGATTGTACATACTCTGTGCTGGGGAGCACATTATTCCCTGTGTAGACTTACAAAGACTTTAATTCAGTGTGGTGGGGTGTGAGTAGCAAATACACAGCAGTTAATTCTCTTGTGGGGTGTACATGCGCTGTCTTACCTAATGTGTAGTAAGTGTATATTTATTTTATCTGTTTACTATTTGTTAGAAGGGATGTGTTTATTAATCTTGTGTTTTTCTCTTTAACCTTCTTGCATGTGGACAGAAGACTTAAATATGTTGAAAAGTGTTATTAATATCATACCTATTTGTACACACTCTGACCTGAGCATAGCACTGCTGGTACACTTTGTCACAGTCTTGCAGAGGTTAACAGTTCCAACAGGTATGTAGTAGTGCTCCATATGTTTGTTGTGATTCAAGTCAGTTATTATTTACCGAGGTGTGCTGTGTTTTAGCAGGCATTTACACTTGTCTATCATGATGGTGCTCTAATACTTATAAGGCATACCAGTGTGCACTTGACTGCTTGATATGTGCAAATGGTCATTCATTTGAGGATCTGTCCAGAATATGTGTGTTCTTGGATATTGCTGTCACTGTGTATATCAATATCTCTACAGACCATACCACCTCACTTGCATTTCGAATGAACACTGAATACATCCTTGATTGATAGATTCATAGACTGTTATTAGACTGATGACCCGGTTGGCCTTTGTAAGCCTAGCCACATTTTCTTAAAAGAATAATGATGTCTTGTATCCAAATAAGACATTGAGGGCCAAGCATTTATAAGCTACCTCTGTCCATAAGGGATATGGGTGCAAGGTCTGGTGTAAATTTCCTTTTCCCCGTCCACTGGTCTAGGTTGCACTTAGACTGGGTAAATACAAACGCAGTTTCACATGGATGGGAATCCTATTCCATAAGAGGGGTATTCTCTTGGATACATATCTGTCTCCCTGGCATGTTCATTTTAAGTCACATACAAAATTCAGGTCCTTAGACCTTGTATTTCTGTTACTGTTTAACTTATGAATATGCAGGAGATTCATAAGTGTGGGGCTTGTGGATGCCTTGTAAGCCAGGCATAGATCATTCCTCACCAGTCTATATGAGGCTGTGTAGAGGGTAAGGTATTTAAGGCACTTTGCATAAGGCAAGTTTTTTATACCTTGTATTCTTTTTGTAAGGAACTTCTGAGGTCGGTCTAGTTGCTGCATATACCTGGTCAGGTGCATACCGAAGGAAGCATTGTACTCTGTGATCAGTCTGATAGGGGCAGAGTACAGTGGGATAATGGCTTCTTTGGACTTAGATGTTATGCCCTTACGTATAAGTTGTGCATTTTAAAAGGATTTCCTCACCACGTGTCCACGATGGCCTGTCAAAGTGCATTTGATCCCTCCATGTGAGTATATGACAAGAGTTTTGATGTATTTGGGAGCATATGTCTCCTGCATACAAATTCTGACACACTATCTGTTCATAATGGACATATTTATTTGATGCATTTGTCACCTACATCTCAGCTCTCCATTGCTACCCTGACTGATCAAAACTGTTCAACATATTTATTGTACGTGAGTCACAACATTTTGTTTGTGAGACTGCATGTCAGACTGTACTTAGTTTGTCATAGTAGTCACTTGGGATTCTTACATCACATCCTTCATGAGACATAGTGATGCCTAAAACCATGTGTAAACTAAGTGCCATCCATGTTAATAGTTAATAAGTAGCAAGTTTTTGCTCAGTATGGGCTTTGCTCTTCTAATTCTGTGTTGATGACTTTAGACATTTATGTGTGACTTTCCTGGTAATTATGATGTGCATGTATGATTGGCTGCAATCAAGGAAGTATTGCATTACACTGCTGTATTACATAGTGTTATGTTAATTTCATGACACGTAATGACATATCTACTATTAGCATTCATTGCACCTTACAGGGGATGCATGATGTGACAGCCCCCTCATCAGTGAAAGACAATGAATATAGGCCATGCCAGAACCCTGCATTTGCCAGAAGAATCACATTACAGGGACGATGGTACAGTCCCAGATGATAAGTAGCCTGAACCACCACATGATGCTTTATTCTGAGGGATGAAGTCCTCCTCCACCAGCTGAAAATATGAAGGAGCAGAATGATGCATTAAGTTGTAACAGAAGTATTTTGTACTTAGACCATGATTAGGAAATGGCGTGTGCCATGCTTGACTCCTTCCAGAAGATAGCCATGAAGCTCATCTGACAGCTTCAGTTGAAACAGGTAGATGTCACAAGACCATATGACAGTTTTGCTTTCCCTGTCATTTTTCTGATAATGTCCCATAGACTGTTCTCCGAAAGTATGCTTTGACATGTCACCATTTGCTGTATGACAGATGCTTATTAATGCCTGTGACATGGCAACCCCTTATACTTTGAAAGATGTTTCACAATGTCAGTCATATACAGCCCACAGAATTTATATGTTGACATGTAGAATCATCTAATCTGACATTATGTATGGTAGACCCATGCACCATGTTCAGGTATACTAGATGTGTGCAGTATGACAGTGGGTATTTCAACTGTTACCTACAGGAGTACAGTGACACCACAAATGTAAGCCTTAAAGTTGTATGTGTGCTGAAGTTCTCTGTTTTTATATCTTTATATATTGATCACCGAAGCATACTTTCCCTCTTCATTCCTGTCTGCGATGGCATTTGTGTCATATTGACAATGTATGTGTATCCTGTGGAGTGGCAATGCTCTTAGGGTGTAACATATTTCTGCCTTTCCTTACAATGCATTGCATTCTCTGTGTGTATATATATATATATATATATATATATATATATATATATATATATATATATATACATATTTACATTTCATGTTGTACTGTCATACAACCATATGTACCTGCGTTAATGAATATGGATCACATGGGAGTTTTACTTCTCTTTTCTGCAAAGTGTTTCTTTGTTGGATGTCAGGAATGTGAGGAATAAATTGTACTACTGTGGTAGTCATACTTATATATGCATCAGTGAGACATGCACCGTGTTTAAGATTTCTCATGCACCCCAGTATTTGCATGAATGTGTCTGACTCCTGTGTATTGCATCACACCAGTGTGTTGTGCTTCCCTTGTGGATTTCCTTGTCCATGATTCTGCCAAGTTGCACAATGCTTATTACAGGTGCAGGTCATCCCCACAGGACTATGTTTCTATGTGGCCTCATTAACCACTCTTGGGTTGAAGTACTACAATGCCTCTCCACAGTTGGACATGATATCATGGTTATGTGTTTTTAGGGGTTTGCACACATTCTGAAATTGTGAACAATATGCATAGCTTGCATTGCAAATTCTCTTTGTGAACTACTTGCACATGTTGACATAATTTATCCTCAAAATACAGCATCAAATTGCTATATGGCACATTCACATATGTGTACATATTTGTTCATCACTGTTTTGACTCAATATTTTCTTTCTGCACATATATTTCCATATTACCCTTCCTTCTTATGTGCAGGGTTGCTGTCTCACATACTTTCAGCTATGACATCTGTTTCCATGAGATTACATGACTGTATACATGACTTTATACACAATTTGTTTTAATGAAGCATTTATGTCCTATTGTTTATGGCATAATTGCTATTGCTATACAGTATTGTGGTGAGTTTCACATTTGCAAACACATGTGCTTTACATGTAAGTTATATGTCCATTTGACATACAATGATCATATTCTTTGGCAGATAAGCCCATGCTTAACTGATTGCATTCAGTGCTTTGTCCATGTGGTGTCTTAATACAAATATTGCCATATGGATGTGTGGTAGACAGCTGCAGCTGTCACATTGCATGTGACCATTATGTTATGCACACATGCTAGACAATAGATGTTGTGCATTTGATGTTTTGTACATGACCAGTCACATACCAACATCCACATCATTGCTTACACATATTTTACAAGTAGGTGTGGCATGTGATTCTTCATGACTGACATATTGGTAACATTTGAATTCCTAACTTGCAAATGTACTATGTTCTAACAGCAGGTTACATTTTCATAAGTTACTGGTACTTGAATGAATTATACTTGTAGCATGGTGACACAGGCGCACATTCCCATGTTTATATCATGCACATGGTACATGCAATATTATTTAACTGGCATGCACATCTTCCTGTATTCATGGTATTATACATATTACATTAGAGTAATGATGTTCAGCTACCATGCCATGGCCATCGAAGGTCCATACCACCTTATAAATACTGCATAGAACTTTAAGAGAAACCATTGTGCATGCTATATTGGCATAGGTAACTGTATCATATCATAAATGGTAAACATGTACAAGTCCATTAAACATGCACCATGCATGATAACTGTCAACAGATGGCATATTGTGTTGTATCAGTTAAGTAAAATGTGTTTGCAGTTTCCTGTATTTATGCAGAGATGCTACAACAGCATTTTGGTGCAACCTTGACAGAATAGTACCTTGTATATTAGCACATATCAGAATTAAAATGTGGCTTAGTGGAAGATGTTTGTCCCCCTCCCCCATTGAGTACTGCATTCTGTTCCTGTGCTTCTACATTTGAGTGGATCTTAGTTGGAGCCCATGCCATTTGTACACATGTTCCAACCTACTGATGGAGGGCATGCATACAGCTGCACATATGTGTCTGTAATGTGGTATACTTTTTGCACAGGTGTCACTAGTCATGCCTCTTACCCCTGCATGCTGGTTATAAACAGCTAGCAATGATGCAGTAATGATGCTGTATGTGCAGATACATTACTTTACCTTTTCTAGGATGATAGACTATTTCTGTGCTGTCTGGTTGTTTACTGTCCATGTGCTGCATCCTAATCCTTTGCACTGTGCCACCTTATGTTAGTGTTTATTGGTGTCCATGTTCCTGACTCAGTTCTCCTTTATAATTTTTGAACAACTCTCCACTCCACGTTTTCTCCAAAAAGGTGTCTCCTCCTGCGAAAAGAAAAAAATACTTATGTCCCTTTGATCTTCCTTTAGCATCTTATCTGTATGACTTTCCTATTTACCCTTACCCACCTTTGTAATGTTTGGTCCTGTCTCCCTACTCCTTGGAGTGTGTACATTGCATGTGTACCGCAACACATCTCACTCCCAATATAAATTTTAGTTAAATTACGTAAAAAAATCACTTTTATGTCCTCAGCTATGCAGTAATATCCACAATATTATGACACTGCACATAATTCTATATCTGAATATGAATATCCTATTGATATGTGCTTAAGCTGCATGACATAAATTCTCCTTGCACATAGAACTACACAGCCTTTTTATCTTATGCATTCACCTCCATTATATTTCATACATATACAATTGTTTATCATGTGCAACATATCTGACAGTAGTTTTAAAAACTATGCCTTTTCCAGAGTGGTCTGCTAATTACTTTTTGTATCGTTCCGTTTAGCATACTGTATGTTTTATATTAGTCTTTGTAGTTAAACTTGCACCTAACTAATGGCACTTCTGCTCTTTCTAGAATGCTCAGCAAATGCTGTCTGCTTATGTTAATTATGCTTTCAATCTTATTTATGTTTTGCACTGCTTGACAGGATTCTAATGATTTACTTGGTGCAGTCAGGTTGTGTCAATTTTTTGGAATCCAGCCCCGAAGGCCACACAAACAGACACCAACAGTCATAAACATATTTCAAATCAGAGAAACACAGACTTTACAAATGAAAGAGGTAGGTAATAGTATAGGGTGTCACTGAGCTATGATGCCAGAATGACTTTGGATAACCCAGAACCATAAAATGGGAAGGGAGGGAAGGGGAATCCAGTATTTTGTACAAGATGGATAGGGCTGCTACTGTTTTTGAGTCAATGTCTTGATTTAAGTTCTTTAAGTCTTTTAGGTTTCTAGTACCATGATGGGAATGGACCCCATTCCTATGTTAAAGTATGATTAAAGTTCATGAAATTAGTATTGTTTCAATCTTGATGTTAGCCAAAAGTGCTCTTTTCAGCACCCGCAATGTGCCTAGAACTGACTCCTGCAATTCATTTGGCATTAAATGTATCGGCAGCATATCTAAATATGATTTTAAATTCTTTTTTATTAGAACCATTGCTCCTACTACTATTGGAACTGTCCAGGTATACATCATCTGCATTGCCCTTGTTTCTGCCTGCGAATCTTGGTATTTTATGAATTTGTGTCTCTCTGTACACAAAACAATGTAATCTCTGTGTGTACCAATTTCAGTGATTAATTCTACTTTTGTCTTCTTTTCATGGGCTACTATATTTGTTTTTCTCACATCTGTTTTTGAACTGTTGCACTGGGTGATACCATATAATACAAACTTAGGTTCATAGGTTCATATGTTCATACTAGGCTAATGGCCCTGGAGCCTTTACAAGCCTAACCCATAGGACTGCCCTGGCATCGTGCCACCTGACCTTAGTTCCTATTGCTTCTGTCGAGTAGAACAACTGGAGTGATCCCCGGGGTGAATTTTCTCTTTCCCATCCACTCATCAAGATTTCTCTTGAAGAGGGCCAGTGAGGTGCTCTGCTTGACATGTATGTTAAGTCTATTCTATAGCATGGGCAGTCTTTGGGTTATGAACCTGTCCCTCCAGCATGTTCTGTTGATTGTGGTAATGAGGTTGAGGTCTCTGGAGCATGTGGTGTGGAGGGATTGGGATTTCTTTAGATGTATCATTTCTAAAAGAGCTGGGTCGGACATGGCTTTGTAAGTCAAGCAGAGATGGCCTCTAAGTAGGCGATATGAGACAGGGAATAGTTGGAGTTTTTTGAGTCTGTCCATATAGGACAAGTTTTTAAGGCCTAAGATCCTCTTTGTGAGGTACTTTTGTGGCCTGTGCAGTTGTTGCTGACAATTGGGGCATTGTACTCAATGACTGGCCTAATGAGGGAAGAGTAGAGGGAGACAATGACCTCTTTCTTCCTGGGTGCAAAACCCTTAGTAATGAGATGTGCCACATAGAAGGACTTTCTGACCACAGTGGTAATGTGGTGGTCAAAAGAGAGGTTGCTGTCAACCTGTGTTCCCAGATCCCTTATAATGCCTTCTGTATTCAGTGGACTACCATCGATGTGGTAATTCAAGGGAACCAGGTTTTTCCCAAGGGGGATGACAACACATTTTTTGGCATTGAGCTTAAGTCCATGGTTCTGACACCAGTCGTTGGTCTCAGTGAGGCCTTTCTGTAGGATGTCAATATCACTTGGGCAGTTAATAATAGCTCCCAACTTGCAATCATCTGTGAACATTGTCAGCCAGAGTCCCTTTGTGTTGGCCTGGACTTCAGAGAAGTAGATACCAAACAAGAGGGGACCCAAGACCAAACCCTGTGAGACTCCACTCATGACTGGTTGGCAGTCTGACTTGGAGTCAGCTACTTTCACACTGTGGGTTCTATCTGTGAGTCAGTTTGCAACCCACCTAGTGATATAGGGGTTGCTGCCCAGTTCAGTGAGTTTTTCTATGATTCCTGAGTGGGGAATGGTATCAAAGGCCTTGGCCAGATCAAGGTAGGCTGTATGAACCACCTTGCCTTCATCCACAGCTCTGGTGACTGACTCAAAAAAGTCGACCAAGTTGAGCAGGCATGATCTACCCTTCATAAAACCAAACTGTGTATGATGCAGAGTTTGTAGATTCCCTGTATCCTTGTTTATTAAGTCCATGATGATGCGTTCCATAGCCTTGCGTATCAGACTTGTCAGGCTAATGGGACGATAGCTCCCAGGGTCTGTACTTCATTATTATATCTAATACACTGTGGCTCATGTTTCCAATGCTTACCAGCTACTTCAGTATAGTAATGTTTGCACAGTCCCTAATGCAACAGTCTTGTCACATTTTATACCTGTCAGTATACAGGCCCTTTGCCATTAGTGTATCGCACCCAGCAACAAGATGTGCAACTGTTTCCAATTCTGTTTTACAAAACCTGTATTTGTCTCTTCTTTCCACATGTTCAATGGACTTTGTAAACCAATGTATATTTAGTCCACTGGCCTGGGCTGCCAGTATTAACCTTTTGTCATTTGGTTTAAATTCACTTCTCAACCATTCCTGCATCTGATCCTGATCAACATAGGGTTGTTCCAGGAGTTTTTTCTATTTCCAGTTATATTTATGCCTTTTCCATATTTCTTGCCTTCTCATCTGATATTTTTCCCTTATATTCTTTCTTTTGTTATTTTGGCACATTCAATTGCTGCCTGATTTTTATTTCTTCTTCTGGTTTGATTTCCATTTCCACTTGACAGTAATATGCTTCTGCTAAGCAAAGTAGGGACATCATCGTAGACTTGTTCTCTTCATGTTTTAAAACTTTCACTATGTCTGGATCTTGTGAGGTCAGCATATATGTATGCAGTCCTATGATTGCAGATCTATACATGTAATCAATTTTGAGAAAGACCGTACCTCCTTTAGAAAGGAAAATATATAATCTTGATATACACATTGATTTTTATAAATTGTTTGATAAGTATGAAACATTTTTCTTGTTTTCCTGTACAACTGATCCAGTACCTTTTGGGACATGTCAGTCACTCCAAAAAAATGTAAGTTAAAATAGGAAAAGCAAATTGGTTTATAGCTTGGACTTTGTTCCTACGTCATGACTGATTTCAGTATTAATTGCAGTCTTCTAAAATATTCCTTACTAAGTTTTGTTCACATATGTTTATGTGTTATTGTTGATCCTTCATCAATTCCCAAATATCTATATGTTCCTTCCTGCTTAGGTTCATGCATATCACATATTTGTCTCTTACTGATATTATCTTGGTGCTACAGCTTTTCTGCTTTAAAGGTTGCTTTTGTGCACTTATCAAGACCAAATGACATTGTTATATCATCTGAGAAATGTTATACTGCACATATGCTATAAGCTATTAGCTACCAGTAGGAACAGATATGCAGAACAGGCATGAAAGCTGATATTTATCCTATTGTAGCTTGGATGAATAGCCTATGACATACATTTGTGACCCCAGCTCGAGTGAATTGATAATGATATATGTGGTAAAGTAGATAAATACTGGATATGACTGAAATTAGATCTGACAAAGCTTTTTTAAGGGCAAAAATGCTCATTTATTTGTTTTTCAATAAAGAAAATTTGACTTGTAAGCAAGTTATAAATTCCTGATTATTCTGAAGTCTCAACAGAACTTGTCTACAGTGCATGTTTTTTTTATTCCTGATTCTGGATTCTCAGCCATCAGTTTTTTTGCTCATAAATTCCAGTTTTTCTGGTGGTCGATATTATGTAAGTATTTAATGTCTCCATACCACAAACATACACCTCCACCACACACACAATGAGTTTCAATGTACACAAACTAGTAGTTGAAAAAGCAGACAGTCTACATGCCAAAATGCAGATGCATACCCCCCAACATGAATACAGATGCAGAAGCACAGACAGATTCACACACATATTCACAGAAACATACACAAACACACACACACACACACACACACACACACACACACACACACACACACACACACACACACACACATATGCCCAGCAATTTTATACACATTCCGTATTTAATGGAAGACAGCACTGTAAAGAAAGTGTTACATAAAGGAATTAAAGATAGTTCAGTCTCAGACCACAGCCTAGTAAGCATTGATTGTTAGTGGGATTATTATAACTGGAAAGATGAAAAGAAAAGTAATAGATTAAAATAGGTATTAACACAAGTTATAGAAGAAATTGAGCTAAAGTGGAACAGAGTGGAGTTGATTGCAGTGATGGCAGAAACAGGCATGTCTCAAACAATTTGTTTAAGAATGTAGAAGGGAATCAGCTAGGAGAGCTTCAAGAGATGAAAGTACAAAACCTTTTGCCATCTACTCATCTGAAGTTCAAGGAGTTTAAGCCAAAAATTGAACCTGAATTTTTAATCACCTAGGCAGAGGCAGATACCTTACTTTGATGAGATGTCAGATAGTTTCATGGTTAAAATGATGAAAAAGCTCATTGCTAGAAATTTGAAGAGCATTAAAATGATTAATTTATCCTTGAAATCAGAGAGTTAAGAACATTCTTCCCTCTAACTGTATATGTGTTTAGCCTCTCATGCATTGCAAAACTCATTCACACATCAGATTTGTAGATGCGCATGGATATCAGTTCATGAAGTAATGCAGTGCACATAAACCTCTTATGCAACATCAACAGAATGTTGTGGAGGGACAAGTGTATTACAGAGAGCACACCGCTGCTGTGAGATATACATAAAACAAAGTTAATTAATGTCCATTTTCAAGCACAGCTTAAATTTATACATGATAAACAGAACATTTACCCTAGGACTGCCCCTGTACTACTAATGGACAGAGGCAGGTCCTAAATGATTTATTCCATTCATCAGTCACCTCAAATTATATATGGTATAATCACAGTTATTCTTATCGGGGATAGTATATAATTATCGACTTTGAGATAGGCTAAGACCAATCCCTATCCAAATGGGATAGGTTAATTTGAGCACAAAAAGGGAAACTATCTAGGCTTAAAATGTCCTACAAGGGCAGCTAGCCTAGTACTTACCAATGAACCTATGAACGTTTGTTGTAAAGAACCAATTTATATAAGTCATTGTAAGTTCTGTTGTAAAGCATATATCACCTCAAAAGGGATGTTATGTGCTTGACAATAAACACTGCAACCACAATCTAACAGCAATGCTAGGACCACATTAAGTGAGACTATAGCACTTTTGGCCTGTTGCTGAGATGTTTGTTTTCTAGTATTCATATTTTCTGAATAATAAAGTGATAGAAAGAAAGAAAGAAAGAAAGAAAGAAAGAAAGAAAGAAAGAAAGAAAGAAAGAAAGAAAGAAAGAAGAGTCATTTCATCAGTGATCTATTCAGGAAATTAATGTGTCTATCATCTGAAGAGATGTTTGAGTAATTTCTTGGCACTGACTGAAACTGTTGGTCCTGTTTCAAGCTTTATATTTGTGCAGACCAGATCTTACACACACACAGACAGGTAGACAGACATAGATAGATAGATAGATAGATAGATAGATAGATAGATAGATAGATAGATAGATGTGTTTTCTGCAGAATGTTGTGTGTGATGTGTGTGTGTGTGTGTGTGTGTGTGTGTGTGTGTGTGTGTGTGTGTGTGTGTGTGTGTGTTTTGTTTAACATATGATTGACTAAGCAGCTGATCAACAAGTGTGCAAGACTGCACAGTTCCCAGAGTATTGGAGTATGCCTTTACCCTGTGACGGTTTGATCTTAGAATTAGGGGTTGTGGTGTCCAGAGAGACCTGCCACAATACAAAAAAAAAAAAAAAGGATGGTCCGGGTTCATTAACGGCTACATACCTCGCAACTGCAAAGATTTTTGCAGAATGTCCAGATTTTTGCCTCATATTTTAAGTCCATTTTTCATAAAATTGTGGTTGTCTGGCAAATCAGTGGCAAATCATGAAAGATTGAAGTTAGAAAATAATGGCAGACATTTGAGTTTCAGACTCTATACTCTTCAGAAAACCCATGCTAATGCAAAACCTGTTATTCTATCAACTTAAGTTTGTAAGAGCAATATTTAAAGAGTGTCTCTATTTTTGGGCCTTTGTGCCACTTTTATTTACTGCTTTGTCCAGATTTCTTACTCTGGGTGGTTGAGAGGGGTATGAATGGCTATATGATAATGTGCTTCCGATATTCATTAAACAGCTCTACATGATGTGTAGAGCCAACAAATAAAGAGAAATGGCAGAATATGCTAATGACAGCATAAAGAGGCAAAGTACATATTCATTAAACAGTCCAATATGGAAGAGCTATTTAGGAAGCAATAAAACAATCACATACAGTCTGTGTAGGCCTTTGCCATGCACATCAAACCTCCTTGGAATACACCACAATTACACTTAGGGGAAAAAAGTATGAAAGGGGTTGCTGCTGCTATTATTATGCTGTATATTCAACAGGTTTTAAATCAGGATGCTGCTGTTGCTACTACCAGACCTTGTCAAGAAGAAAAACTGTGTTTAGACCCCAGTTTGACTTATCATGAACTGCACAACACAGAAATAGCTCAGAGATACAGAGTGGACAGGGAAACATTAGAGGAAATATGCAACCTCTGCTGCCCTCACTGCAGGCCCCAGGGAAATTGGGGAGAACCCATCCCAGTGGAAACAAAATTTTGTTTAGCATTATGTGTACTAACTACTGGTACTTTTTAAAAAGCAACAGTTGATAAATTAGGGGTGTCACAGGCATCAACTTCTAGAATATCATATCATTTTTTTTAATGTAACGCTACTACACTCAAGGGATCACATCTGTTTCTCAAGCACCCCACAGAAGAGAGCAAGAACTGTGCATGATTTCTATGCAGTAGCACTCTTCCCTGAAGTGTTGGTGGCCATAGATCACACACACATAGAAATAAAAGCCCCACCTGTGCAACAGTAAAGGAGGTACATCAACAGAAAAGGTTTCTACTCTGTAAACTGTGAGGTTGTCTGTAATGCCCAAATGATCATATACAATGTCTGTGCAGGTAACCCAGGCAGTTCTTATGATTTACACACATATGGCACACCTGCTAGCTGTATGCCACATTTATTAGGGGTGATGTTCGTCAAGGACATAGGGTAGGAGATGCAGGTTACGCATTTGAGTCCTGGCTACACCCATGAGAAACCACACAACCCCACAGAGCAAGGATATAATAAGGCCCATGCTCAGACTAGGAGTATCATAGCATGTGTGTTGATTGCTTAAATCAAGGTTCCAGTGTCTAAACACATCAGGAGGTGCACTGTAGTATGACCAAAGCATTTCTGCCAAAAATAATTATAGACTGCACCATGTTACACAATATAATACTCAGAAAACAGCTTTGACATGGGCAGTGAAGGGCAGGACCACAGTTCCAAGGACCACAGGCAGGGCCAGCAGCAGCAGATGCAGATGAAGTGTCTGAGGGAGAACTAAAAGCTGCAGATGGTGCTGGCAGATGGAGGTCTGCACAGAATGCCTTGGCTGTGCCAAACAGGCAAAGGATAGCGCATGCACACACACACACACACACACACACACACACACACACACACACACACACACACACACACACACACACACACTACCTAGGTCAAAGCCTAAGATCTCATGCACATACAGATAGGAAAACTGATGCCTGTCAAACATTACAACCTTTACTTAACTACAAAATGGCCATGTTTTGATAGTATCAGACATAGACAATACCCAAGCACACAATTTACATCCTCAGTAATGACAAGGTATGTATAGAACCTGTAAAGAAAAAAATATATATACCTGATTTCTCTCATATGGAAATATGCATATGCCCCCCTAAGCAGAGCATTTGTGTGAGGTATACAATTATGTCAATAATATGCCAGATTTTTGAAATATACAGTTACATATCAGAACCAATAATGTGCATCAAACATTTCAACTGACCACTATCTATAAAACATGGAACAGGTCAATTAAACCTTCATTTGCACAAGTAAACAGAGAAGACTGAAGTACCTAATGTAGTCACTGCTTTACCGGCAATACAATATAATTCAATAAAAGCAATCATTCACAAATAAGTAGAAACAAGAAATCAAAATTTTTTCTACTGAAATACATATTTAAAAATGCAAGCGTAAGAGTAAGCAAGCATCAGCTATCAACTATGTGCATCAGACATATATGCAACTCTAAGTCACAAAGACGTCTGCAAAAGGCAGGATACAGTCATCATTATTTTGACAATGTGGGGGGAGTGATAGAAGGTAGAAGGGCAGGACTAACACCAAAGAAGTGAGTGTGTGCAAGAAAGAAACTCATGTATCTATCAGAGCATACAGTGTTCAGGGCCAGTAACAACAAATGTATAGCACACAACAGTACTGTTTAGATAGCTTTCGTGTGCGTAAAGCGTTAGGGGCAAGTATTTTTTTGTCAATCTGTGTGTGTGTCTGCATAAACACAATCAAACACTGTGCTAGCACTACATCCTGGCATCTCAGACAGGTAAGAGTCATACATGGTAGAGTAGTCAGTTCAGAGTCAACAACCCCAGGTCAAGAGAACCACCTCTGACAAGAGTTGCACTGCTACTTCCATGGCCTTGGCTAGAGGTTGGGATGTGACCTGGATGTGAGTGATGTCTGCTGGACAAGCTCTTCTCATGACTACATCCAGGAACACCACCATGTGGCCTACCATACCTGCATGTGGACATCACAAACATTGAAGGGGCAGTCGATGTAGTGTCAGTATGGGACTGAGATCTTGCACTGCTATGGCTGCTAACATCAGAGCATGTAGTGGTCCTATGTTTATATAAGGGTCCCCCCTCCTCCAACCAATGTTCCATCGCAGACACTGTCTATTCCAGTGTGTCTTTCATCCTATACAAAAGAGCCACCCACATGGTTCAGGGAGTCATGCACATTAGAAAACACAATGTTTAATACTCACACTATCTGTTTTGATCCCAGTGGAAAGTGCCTGCACATCCACTATGGCCCTACGCATATGTCTAGCAGCATCAAAAAACACATCAACATCAGGAAGAGGGTGCATAGCAGGCATCTTTTAAGCACCTCTACCAACCCTTATGCATGGAACCTCATCCTCATGATGGCTATGGGAGAAGCAATCAGCTCTGCAACCAGAGTAAACACACTACCCTGATCAACTGTGTTATCCACAATCTGTCTTATATCAGAGGTCTCTGTGTCATGAGTATGTGTAGGTATACTGACTGTGTCCAAAATATGGGCAGAGAATGTGGATGCCACAATTTCAGTGTCAGACTGACCCTCTGCACCCCCAGACTGTGCCTCTGCTTCACCACCATCCTCATAAGAGGCTACCGATACTCTGGCATCAGGTGGTAGCAGTTCCATAGTGCCACTCTCAGGATCATCTATGATAAGCAGCAAATGCAACAAACTGAGAAATAGAAAATAAAATCAAAGATTTTTTTTAATACAAAAGTTATGTTAAACTCTAATGCAACACCCATTTGACTCTTAAATATATACCAGCATCCACCTTATATACAGTAATTACAAGAGCAAAATATGTACTTACCATGTGCATGTGGGCTGGGAGCCTGCAGTCAAGGTGTCCCTCTATGTGAGAAAAGAAAGGAAAGGAAAGGAAATGAAAGGAAAGGAAAGGAATGGAAAGAAGGATGATAAGTGTCACAATGCAAATGAAACAAGAAAAAGAGAAAAATCCTCTTCACATGTGCAGATTAAAAATATTCTCATACAAACAATGAAGTGAACAGTTGGATTCCCCACCCCAGACAACCTGGTCTATTTCTTTATGACTGTATCGTCTGACTCCTACTTATGAATAGCTTTATATATATATATATATATATATATATATATATATATATATATATATATATATATATATATTTCAGATAGCTAAAGTATACACATAAAAAGATATAACAATGACATTTGCATTTTGCATACCTAGAAAGTCTGCTTGAGATACCCTGAGTCTGTTGTCCACATCTTCACCAGTGTCAAACATTTTGTTTGAAGCTTCTGTTTAGCTATCAGGTTCTTTGATAGTGGATAGGAACTCCTCTGTTTCAGTTAATGGTGGTTCGATAGCAGGACCACCTCCTGTAGCCACCTGCTCCCAGGCAAATGCAGCCACCCTACGGTGGGCAGAGGCTATCATATGACTTGCCTGGTATTATATCTGGGAGTAAGTTCTCCCATGCCCTCTGACAGCATTGATATCATTGAACACCTGCTGCCATAGCCTGTCTCAGGCAGATTGGTTGACTCTACCTCTTCCTAACAGAAGAGTTTTATGACAAAGTAATGCCTGGATAATGACTTCATTTTCAGCATCAGAGTATGGTGATTCACAGAGAACAGATTTCTTCATGGATGCTATATCCCTGTATGAGATGAAACAGAAAACAGATACATAATTAAATACATTATATAACACACAGACAGGATGGCTGTGAAGTCATTTATGTCTGAATGCATGCTAATGCACACAATAATTTGAAATGTAATGGTCCTTGTGACTATACATGTTAGGACAGCCTCCCCCCCAAAAAAGTCTAAATTAAATATCAACAACAAACTATTGTTCTATAATGCAGATAACACAAGTTTCTACAACTGCATAATACATTGCAGCATTAACAATAAAAATTCAGAATATAACATTAGAAATGTATGATAACTATTAAACATGCCACTGCCCCTGCTGTGGAGAGCAGTTAAGAAGAAATCACAAATGTAACACATTTTTCTTTGTACTAACACATGCAAAAATGCCAGACCTTGCTACCGAGTTGTAATACACTCATCTGCAATAACTGCACAAATAACAATTAAATACAACCTAAAAATATAGGTCTCAAGTAGCATTCTGTAGCATACTCTTTGTAATGCAGACATAACTATTATACCTGGGGTATGCCAAAAGAAAGAGATAATGAAAAAGAATTAAGATAAAAAATGGTTTTGAGCAGGCGTAATTCACCCTTTAATGTTACACTAAAAGCATTGTGCAAGAAATTGCAAGATTCATGGATAATAAAGCAGTGTAGAAATAGATAATTCTCAAAAAATTGTGTTTATTTAGCAGTAAGAAGCTCTCTGGATACAAATAGTCTTGCCACTATGATACAAAGGTATTAACTACACAGTTACCTTTATATAGTGTAGAGTCAACCCTGTGAGCAATGTGTGTATGCAAACGCAGTGTTAAATAATTAGCATTCATGAATACCACAATCTGCACTAAAGCTTGGGAAATGTAAACATGGTGTAAGAAGATGCACAATTACATGCACATGCACTAGCACTGCAAGGATGAGCACTGAGAAGTGTTACCTGCTAATGGCTTGCAGGTGTCTATGATTAACCAGACTGTAGGGACAATCAGGGTTTCACAGTCTCTCCTCTTTCATGTAAACTCACTGTGGGTGTGTCAGGGAGAAGAGACTTACCAAAAAGTCTAAAAATTAATTGACTGAGTTAAGAGAGTTATAGTCCTAACATTCAAATGCTGGCATTAATAACCACAGTTATTGTCCCTTACTAAGAAATGATTTTCATATTCAAGGGATTACTTTAACAATTGATACAGATAACATATGCAATAAAAATGAGACAAGATTGCTCTAAAGAAAGCATAGATACTGGAACGTGGCAACAAAAAGAAAGGGGGGGATACAATTGCACTGTTTGCAGTCTTTGTTGAGTATGGTGATAAATGTTGTTAATATCACAATCATACAGACATTAACTGTCAAACAAGAAAGGACAACTTTCATAACTTGTTTCTGTTGCACTTTCACTGTGACTTGATACAATGTCACATTATCAGTACATATAAATACTTATATGTCTTTTTATATGACATACATGGGAAATAATCTTCCATGATTGTTCTTAAGACCCTTGATTGAGGGTTCAAATCCATACAGTTTCCTGCTGTAAGATAACAAAGTTGATCAAATGGTGAAAATGTGCATTGAAAGCATCTGATTCCAAAATATGTATTTTTTTTCCTTTATTGTTTTTGCACCATTTGGCATTGCACTCCATTAACTGGCAGTGATCAGCAGTAGTGAATGGCAGTTCACTGAACATGCACGTTTTTGCACTTTCCGCAGCAGTCTCGACAGTACTGAGTGAAGAAATTCAAGTTGTCACATTCCTCTCTCTGTGGCATAATGTGTAACTGTATTGAGCTTAGATAAACAGTAGGGTTTGAAAGATGTTCAAGGACCATTTTATTAATGGAGGTCATAATAAATCTTGATACTCATTTTAGTATATTAATGTGCTGATGTGGGAAACTCAGGTAGGGTCAGTGCTGACTGACACTAACAGACAGCTAAGTCATTTGAAATAATGTCACTGTTAATTTTGTGTGCTCTCTGAACAATGAATGAATTCCTCTTGTTCCCTGTGTCTTTCTCCACTCCCATGGCATTACCAAAGTCCTGATATTGTGAAATATACATGATAATACTAATGTGGCTAGCAGATGTGAGAAGGATGAATGCATCAGTGTAATGCAGTACTAGCTCTGTTCATTGCTAGTTATACACTGAGGTTCATTTCATTTTCCTTCAACTTGTCATCACAAAAAAGTTCTATGGATGCTACTGATAAATATTTCCTTCTGCATATATGCACCGCTTGATAGCATGAAATGCACTTTCATGACATATGGAAAACAAGTGAAAATTTAGTTTAGACTGCCTTATGTAAGGCACAGAAGCCTGGCATCATTGCATGGCCATCAGCACTTTGGATAGTACTCAGTGAGAAAAATACAGTTATCAGATAGTTTTCTCTGTGGCACAAGTTAAAAGCAATGAGCTTCAAGAAAAAAGACAGCTAGTGCATGGTTGATTCTACTTAGCTGATAAGTTTGCAGGAGTTTGTCTCAATACACATTTAATCACATTTTGCAATACCAGTGAATGTTTAAAAAGCAATTATTGTCAATATTGATAACAACATGTAAACTTTTGTCTGTCTAATTTCACGTTATTTGTCATTAACTACATATCTGATAATGTGTTCCACACAGGCATTTCTTTTTTTTTACACTGTTTTATTGATTTTCATAGATCAAGAAATTATTACATTATACAGATAATTATTCATTAACATGACATTAAATACTCAACTATGTACAATTATATACAAAATGCTCATAACTAAAACAGCTTTCTTCAACATATTACATTTTGTCTAATAATTTTTTTAATTTCAATCAAGATAACTTTCTGTGGGTCATTCTTGTTGTTCTATAGTTAAGAGTTTCAAGTTCTCTGTTACATACTGTCTTGACCAATAGTATAAACTCAGTAAAAGAGACAGTCACTTTACTTTTCCAATTTGAAGTAATGCCTTACCTTGCTATTGCTAAGATGGACCATAAAAGATGTATTTGTAACTTTGGTATACAATCTGGTATTGGGGCATTGAATAATAAAAGTGTATCTGTAATTATGCATTTGTCTGTCCACAATGCCTTTGTAAAATCTCTAAATTTCAGCCAAAAAGGAACAATCATTTTACATTCAAGGCACATATGTATCCAATCTGCACAGAGACTCTCATCACATCTCCAACAATTATGACTAGTTTTATTCAATATTGTTGCAATTTTCTGCAGAGTAAAATAACTCCTGTGTATAAATTTCCATGTAAATATTTTCCAATATAAAGATGATGTTGTATGATTTATCGACTTGAGTGTTAATAATTTGTCATTATCAGAGAAGCTAAATCTGTTAGTATTTTCTGTAAAACTCCATAGAGAATCATCATGCTGTTTTAAGTTAGCCCTCAATGTCTTATAGATCTTAGATAAAGAAAACCCCATGCTAAATTGTAAAAAATTTAATTCTCACAAAAGAAAAATTATTTTAGGCTGAGGTGAATTATATGACACTTGACTTGTTTTAAATTCCTTTATTAGATATTATCTGAAGATTTGAATATTTAACCAATTATCTTGATTTACGTTGTATCTTGCTAAGAGACTTGTAGTGTCAAGAATATTATTTATACTAAGGAATTGGTGCCAGTAATTTAACCCATTGCCTTTCATTTCTATTATTTTATTTATATTGAAAGAATCTAAGCAATTGTTTGTGAATGCTATTGGGAACATTAATATTGAGAAATGTCTTGTTATGTAATGTGTGTTTATAATTTTCTTAAAATTGTTTAGTATATAACTAATGCAATACGGTAGCTTCTCATTTTTGCTTTCTTTATATACTGAATCTTTCACTGTTAAAAACAGTTTATTATTTTCAGTAAAAAAGTCATTGTTTATTTTTTCATCTATATTAGATAATAAAATGTATGCAAATCTTTCCAATTTGATGTATACTTATTACTTAACCACTTACTTATGATATGAATTGTAACTGAATCAGCATATAGTTCTAAATTCAGGAATGTGATTTCACCTTTTTCCCAATCTCTAGTGTGCCAATCATATTTTATTCTGGGTTTTTGTGGGTACCATAAAAACTTAATTAAAAGTGAATTTAATTGGTTTATTATTTCTTTTTGGAGGGCTAATAATTATAGATTGAAACAAATACAAAACTTTAGGAAGAATACACATCTTTATTAGTATTAGTTTTTCTTCAAAAGTAAAGAACATTTTATTCCACTTGTCTATATATTCTTTGACTTTATCCAATAGATTTCTATAGTTAACTTGTATCATTTCTTTCCAACTAGGCTTTATATACACACCTAGATATTTAATAGACTCATTTCCCCAGTTAAAGTTATTATATTTTCTCCATTCTGAACTTACTTTACTATTTATTAATAATGTTTTAGATTTATTATTATTGAACTTTAGGCCAGAACATTTCTCAAAACGTTCTATAGCATCTGCAATATGCCTTATTGAAGAGTTTAAATTACCTATGGTTGGTATTATATCGTCAGCAAATAATTGTACTTTTGAAGAATAATTTGAATTAAGAGTGAAACTGTTTATGTTATCATTTTTTCTTATGTAGTTTGCAAATGGCTCTATTTATAATGCAAATAACAGAGGCGATAATGGGCAGTCTTGTTTAGTTCCTTTTAGTATTTGAATTTTGTTAGATAAGAATGCCCCGATTTTAATATATGACACAGAATTTTTGTATAAGGTATTTATTAGTTCTATGAAATCATTAGAGAAATTAAAAGTTTCTAATATGTTAAATAAATATGTCCAAGATAGAGAGTCAAATGCTTTTTCAATATCTAAACTAATTATTGGTAGTTCTTTTTTTTATTTGCAACATCTATCAGGGTAAAAAGCCTAATGACATTGTCTTGAACTTTTCTATTCAAAATAAAACCTGCTTGATCATTTTCTATTATTCTTGGAATGAATTGATTTAATATTTTAGTATGTATTGAGGTGTAGATTTTATAATCTACATTTAGTAGAGATATAGGTTGATATGATGTCACTAGCTTAGGATCTTTGTCTTGCTTTAGAATGGGAGATATAATAGCATATTTCCATGATGAAAAAATGCTTTTATTTTTTCTAAATTCTTCATAAGCTACCTGCAAAATCTTTAAAGTATCTTCTGGGAACAACTTATATATCTCTTCAATAATTCCATCTAATCCAGGTGCCTTATTGCTTTTAAGGTTTAGAATACATTCTTTAATTTCTTTTAATGTTATTGGCTTAAGCAAATTAGTATACTGTTCTTTTGTTACTTTTTTGTTAATATTTTCTTTCAGAAAATTATTTGTAAGTGCACTGTTTACCGAATCAACATTTGTATTGTTTAACCTCTCGTAATGTACTCTAAAGACCTCTAAAATTACTTTGTGCTCCGTAACATGTTTTGTTTTAATTCCTTTATTGTCAGTTATTTCTTTTATATGGTTAAGGCCAGCTAGATGTTTTGCTTTGACTGCCAATCTGTGTATGTGCTTGGGGCTCACTGAATAGGATTGTATTCTTAATTTTTCTAGATTTAATGTCACTTTGTGATTTAGAACTTATGTGTTTCTATTGTTTATTGTTTTTAGCTCAGAATTTGTTCTTATGTCTTTGGTATTTAAACTTTTCCTTATTTTATCTATATTTATTTGTAGTTGCGTTAGTTCATTTTCCCATTGTTTTCTTTTGATTAGATACCAGTTTTTGATCTTACCATATAACTAAAATTTTAGTGAATCCCAAAGTATGACCTTTGAAGTCTCATTATTATTATTAATATCTAGAAAAAGTTTTATTTCATTAAGGAGCCACTCTTTAAATCCTTTTAATGTAGTTATATAGACAGGTAATCTTTGCCAAGTTATTAAGTCTTTAGGCGTGATATTAAGCTTAAAAAATAAGGCATTATGGTCTGACAGTAGACACGAGCTAATTAAGACTTCTTGAGTCTTGTGAAATATATTATTTGTAACTAGTACTTTATCAATTGTTGTTTGTGTACCATACCTATATGAATAGTGAGTGTATTCTAATGAGTGAGCTTCTTTTAGAGCATAAATATCTCTAAGATCTAATATATTAATGAAATTCTTTAACTTTTTTGCTGCAGAAGATGCTTTCAAATTATCTTTTTTTGTAGTATCTTTATCAGAAAGGAGACAATTAAAGTCTCCAGCATGTATTATTTCACCTTTGGATTTGGAAATTATTAACTCCAGCTGTATATTTGCTGTAATTGCTCCAAAACCAGGTATCCAGTAAGAGTTTACTAATGTTACATATCTTTTGTTTATCTCTAAAACTACTAAGCATAGCATGCCATTCTTATCTGCATAGGTATCAATGATTTTAGGTATTGGTAATGTTTTTCTCCATAGTATCATCATGCCTCTTCTCTTAGTTTGATAATGAGACTCTGCAAGAATCATATAACTGTTAAAAGATAATATAAGTCCTTATTAACAATGTGTGTTTCCTGTAAAAACCCTATATCTACTTTATTCAGTTTCAAGTATTTAACTGTACTTCCTCTTTTGAAAGGATTATTAAGGCCATTGACATTTAAAGACATACACTTATAAGAGAACATTCAAAATAGTACAAATACTTCCATTGTATTTAGTTATGAGCAGATAAATGGAATTGAATAACAAAATTTTAACATATATAACTATATAGGTTCATAGGTTCATAGGTTGGTACTAGGCTATCAGCCCTATGGCCTATACAAGCCTAGCCATAACAATTCCCTGGCTATTTCTTCCCTCACTATTTACTTCCCTAGACCCCTGTCTAGCAGGGCGACTGACGTGATCCCCGGGGTGAATTTCCTTTCTCCCATCCAATTGTCAAGGTTCCTTTTGAAGAGGACCAAAGAGGCGCTCTGCTTGACATGTATGGGCAGTCTATTCCAGAGTCAGAGGAGTCTCTGGGTCAGGAACCAATCCCTCCAGCATATTTTGTTTATTGTGATGACAAGGTTTAGATCCATGGAGCGTGTGGCTCTGAGGGATTGGGATTTCTTTAAGTGTAGCATGTCCAACAGCTCTGGGTTTGACATGGCCTTGTATGTTAAGCAAAGTTCGCCTCTGAGTAGACGATATGCGACAGAGTATAGCTGGAGTTTTTTAAGGCGGTCAGCGTAGGTCATCTGCTTTAGGCCTGTGATTCTTTTAGTGAGGTATTTCTGCAGCCTTTCCAGTTGTTGCAGATGTCTTGAGAGGTACATACCAAATGGGGTGTTGTATTCTATAATGGGTCTAATGAGGGATGAGTACAGTGGGACAATGACCTCCTTTTTTCTGGATGAAAAGCCCTTAGTGATGAGGTGTGCCACATAGAAGGATTTCCTGACTGTTGAGGCAATGTGGTTATCGAAGGTGAGACCACTATCCACCTGTGTCACTAAGTCTCTTATCACACTTTCAGTGTTTAGTGTACTGCCACCTACATGGTAATTCACGGATACATGGTTTTTCCCAAAGGGAATAACTATACATTTCTTGGCATTGAGCTTGAGCCCATGGCTCTGGCACCAAGCATCTGTTTCTGTAAGGCCCTTTTGTAGAGTTCCACATCATTTGAGGATTCAATAATGGTTCCCAGTTTGCAGTCATTTGCAAACTTTGTTATCCAGAGTCCCTTAGTGTTGGCCTGTACTTCAGAGAAGTAGATGCCAAACAAGAGCGGTCCCAGGACTGAACCCTGAGGTACTCCACATGTCACTTGTCTGGAGCTGGATTTGGAGTCGGCTACTTTTACAGTGTGGGTTCTATCAGTAAGCCATTTAGCAACCCATTAGGTGACGTAGGGATTAATGCCCAGCTTAGTAAGTTTATCTATGATTTCAGAGTGGGGGATGGTGTCAAAGGCCTTGGTGAGGTCTAGGTAGGCTGTGTGGACCACCTTACCCTTGTCCATGGCTCTGGAGACTGATTCAAAGAAGTCAATCAGGTTCAGGAGACAAGATCTGCGCTTCACAAACCCAAACTGGGTGGGGTCTTGTGTTTGAAGGTTGCCAATGTCTTTGTTTATAAGTTCCATGATAATACGCTCCATGGCCTTGCAGATAAGGCTTGTCAGACTGATGGGTGGTAGTTTCCGGGATCCAAGGTGGATCCCCCTTGTGGAGTGGGATAACTGTAGCTCTGCGCCATTCAGTGGGAGGAGAGGGTTGTCTGTGTACATGAGGCAATTGCTGCATTGCCCCAGTATGCCCAGATTCACCAGGTGGACAGGAGAAATCACCGGAAGCTGACCCTTGGACATGCCTGGTTTGGCGCATTTTTTTTTTTTTTTTTTGTAAAGTACAGGAGCTGTTTTCCCTTACCTTAGCAAGGCACTTTGCAATTATAGGCTGTTTAGTGCCTACTATTAATTTCTCCTTACTAACAAGGATAGTTGAGTGCTTGTATCAGTTTAAGGCTTCCTAGTGCTTTCCAGCAGGTATTAGAGAAAGTGCTAGTCAAAGGGATGCTTAAAGGTAAGATGAAAAAAAATGCACACTGCAGTGTGCACTAGAAAAGTTAGACATGAAAGTAAGTAACTTAAGTTTTATCTGTTTAAAAAGTTAATGTTTAGTGGAGAGTTACTATTTTTTAAACAGCAAGATGGGTTGAAAGGGGTGGTCACTTTTGTATTTCGGTACTATGGAATACAGTAGGATGGCCAATAAATTTAAATAGTTGAAGGGAGGGGTTTTTGATTTAGTGATTACTCACACAAGCCAGTGAAAGTAGAGAGGAAATGAGATATATGGTCAGATTAACATAAGAGGCAGGCAACTAGAAAGACAGTGGTATTTAACTAGACAACTGTGACTGGGTGGGAGGGCAGGAAAAAAATTCTGCCTGACTCAGAAGAGAGAGAGAGCTGTGGTCTCTTTTGAAGTTTTAATATGCTGTTAAAGCAGCATGCAAGTAAAACACAAGGTAAAGAAAACATATTCATGTTCAATGTTAGCAATACCCTATAATGGCATTTAAAGTGCCAAAATATCTTAAAACACATAACAAATTATAAAATGTTTATAAGTTGCAAATAATGGCTAGTTATGTAGTAAATATTTATGTTTAACATTTGTTCCTGCATTATATTAATAAGGTTCTGCTCTCATAAATCAACATACATAGATATAACTTTATAAGCAGTCTAAAGGCTCAAAATTCACATTAAGCTGACGGAAATAAAGTTATTATTTTATTTAGCTAATGTTTCGTGTTAATATGTTCCTAAATCTGAGGTTTAGTAACCTTTATTTTTATTTTCTTTCTTACTCACCATCCTCTCAACTATTGTCTTTATACATGTTATTTATATTCCATATGTAAGTTGTTTAAGCAAATGTAATGAGCATTCTATGTTATGTTGTTATGATATTTGAAATTTCAAATATAATTAGTGTAATAAGCATATTTTACAATCATCTTTTATCTCATTTATCCCCTGCTGTTTCATTAGTCTACTACTACTATTGCTTTCAAACCTTAATACTTCAGAGGTGCATTCGTTCCAAATTTACATTAGAATTACTATCTATTCAATTTAGCAAGTATGTAAAACAACATTACTTATGAAAGCTGTTAATTATATGATGACATCTATGCATAACATCTCGACAAAACAAGTTTTTACTTGTTTATACATCAACATATAACACCAAAGTAACTGTGTGCTCATCCTGTCCGCGTTTCCATTTTTTCCCCATCCCATTCTCTTTTTAACTGTCTATAATTTGTGGATGACTCTTTATGCTGTTATGATGTTTGGTGTTTCAAGTATATTGAATGTCATTTGCAATCATTATTTATCTCATTTATTTCATTATTGCTCTATCAGTGTAATATTACTATTGCTTTTAAGCTTTAGTATTTCAGAAATGCATTCATTCCAAGCTTACACTGTTATTAATATCCCTTCTGTTTAACAAGTACATAAACATACAGCACTTATGTTAGCTATTGACTATATCTAATATGATATTTTGGCAATAAGCATGTTTACTTGTTTGCATGTCGAAACATCAAAGAGTAGTATGTTCACCCACTTCTCTTTTATTATATTATCTCACTCACATTACCCTTTGGTTAGCTGTCTACAGCTTGTAAAAATTCTTTATGCCAGCACTTTCCGATCTCTCTTAAGTAGATACATTTGGGTTAGTTTGAATAATTAACACAATTATTTAATTATTGTATCAATATTATAATTAGGAATTTGTTAGTTTCTATTGTGCACATTTAGTTAATTATTTGTAAAGTATTTACTCCCCAAATTGTTTATCTATAGATTCCATTACCGCAGAGCATGCTTATCACAATGTCAGTGAAATTTGAATTAAAACCAGCCAAAAATAAAACATTCTGAAGCCATCTGTAATGATTGAACTTTGCAAATTAACTAGACTGTAACTATAACAGTTCACTACATGTACATAACAAGATCTTGTTTCTGAGATAAGAAGCATGTAATATTTTATTATTTTACTGCAAGGAGCAAACTTATAGTCCAAAGAATGCTTTGAAAGCATTCAAAACCTTCAGTCAGTAATAACTTCCCTGTTACATTTTTTTTCCCTCTCTTGCCGCTTTTCCTATGTGCGACCGGACTCAGATGACATTACATCATCATTAAATGCTTCTGTAGCGAGTGCCAGGCTCAAAAACAAGGATTTAATGCATAGCTCGTGACTTGCTTCTCGTGAAGCTTGACAAACAAAATATGGGTGGGAGGTTGGCTTAATGGTTAAGGTGCTTACCTTACAGGCACATGATGCAGGGTTTGATTCTCACAGGGGGTAATTGGCTAAGCTCAAAAAACCCACAGGGGGGCAGTAGCCCTAGTACTAATCTATGAACCTATGAACCTGTTACATTCGCGAGGTGAACATAACGCTTTTCAGGTATTTTCAAGCTTTTCTTAACTGTCGTATGCTCGAGAAGCGTTAAAGGCATGTAAAAAACAAAAAACAAGTTAAGCAGGGTAACACAGTGCCATTTATACTATAACATTAAAATTACACTTCGCAAATGACTACAAGGTGCCGGCATTGCTCAAACATGTCTACACAGGATATTTATAATAAAAACATGTTACGCTTGTTGATTAAACAAGACAAGGGCAACAAAAGTCACTAATAAGCAGCGTAAAGCTGGCAGTACCCCTTTCAACATCTAGGAACATCGCAATTCCATTTTAAATGGCAGGCAATGCAATAAAGACACACAAGCTGTTCCAAATACTATTCCAACCCCAAACGAGCAATACTCAACACATTATTAATTGAAATTAGATATAAGTCGAATCTTATAAAGCTCTGTAGATATGTATAATTTATGAGCCCTTCAATTATTGTTTATACTATAATCTATAAAGGAAATAGTGTTACATAACAAAGAAGAAAGAAGAAGTCAGAAAGCTATCACAAGTAACTAGTGAGAATTGTTATTAGAAATATTAAAGAATGTTAAATATTTTTAATTATGAATATGTTAATGTAAAATCTTACCTAATAGCTTGTAGTATTGGACATATTACCATGGGAAAACACCGCTGGAAATTAGAAGTTAGTATTTTATTTCCCTTTAAGTTTTTTTGTTGATTTATCATTTGCTGTTGTTTTGCCATTTGTAGCTTGTCTCTTTAGGCTTGGGGTAGAGAGTTCCATATCTTCAATTTTGTCTAGTAGGTTATGTTTTTTAACAAATTCTGTTGCCTCTTCGATGTTATTAAAGATTTTCTGACCATCTGGAAGTGTGGTTTTCAATCTAGCAGGGAAGAGTATTTGAGCTTTTATTTCAGCTTTTTTTTAGATCTTTAATGAGAGGAACACAGGCTTTTCTCTTTGTTATTGTCACAGATGTATAATCATTATCAAATCTAATGACTTTTCCATTTTCCTGAATAGGACCCATCGACCAGGCAGTCTTTAACACCAAATCTTTATCCTGTGTTGATAAAAACTTAACTATGATAGATCTTGTTGAAGTTAAGTTTTTAGATATAAAAGGGTTTGACAAAGATCTATGCGCCCTTTCGATTCCATAAGAAAATGACTCTGGCAGGTTTAGTATTTTAGGTAACCAGTTATTCAGGAAAAGAATCATGTTATTCCCTTCTGTATTTTCAGGAACTCCATAAATTCTAATATTATTTATTCTTGACCTTGATTCTAGATCATCCACCTTTTCTAATAGTGAATTATTTTGCTTCAAAAGGAAATTTATTTGATTGTCATTCTCCATCTGTTTCCCGTCTATTTCATTTATAGATTCTTCTATACTGGTTATTTGATCTGAGTGCTTTGAAATAATTTCCTTTAATTCTTGAATTTGTTTTTTACTTTCTTTTTTCATGTTTTCCATGATGTTTTCTAGGTTATCCATTTTTGTAGAGAGATCTTGTATACTTGTAATTATAGTCTGTAGTTCTTTCTTCATAGAACTATCTGGAGCAGATGACTTTGAATGACTCATATTTCAAGTATCTCTATACAGCAATTGATGTTCTGACAGGATTTTTGTGAAGAATTTCACTGAAGATTATTATTTTTTCTTCTTCTGATAATCCACAATAGTGAAAGGAATATTTATAGGCAGTTTTTCCAAGATATTTCAAAAAAAATTTTAATTAATTCCTGTCAGAAATAAATCTCATGAACAGAGCAACAAAAAATGACTGCACTCACTGACATCTTGGCCACGCCCCCACACAGGCATTTCTGATGTTGCAGTGATATGTGAGAAGGATGGATGTGTCACTTGAATGCACTTTTTGCTCATGTCATTGCTACATATATTAATTGATTGCATTTAATTTACTGTCTGCTTTTTTCCTGTATCACATATTTTCTTCTAATGCGTTTTCCATTTGTGCCCCAATCAGTATTGGGCAAACTTTGGTTCACTGCCTAAGGAAAAAAGTGAAAAAATTAGTTTAGGATGCCTTATGTAGTACAAACAAGCCTGGCAGGATTGTGTGTCTGGCAACAGTGTGGATATTACTCATTGAAGAAAAAGACCTGTCAAGTGACTTTCTTTTTGACACAACGTGTAATTGAAGCAAATTGAGAAAAATAAGTCACAGTCTGCATTGTTCGAATCCTGTTTAGAAATTGCATTTCAATTATTCCCAATACATAATAAAAAAAAATCTGTATTTGCTCTCCACTTGGCGACATGCAGACATAGTTCACTATCAAAGTAAAAAAGTGAAACATTTGATTTAGACTGCATTATGTATAGCAAACCTGCCTGGCAATGTTGTGCTTCCTTCAGCCCTCTGAATAGTACTGAATGGAAAAAAATCTATCTATCATATACCTTTCTTTGTAGTACAAGATGCAAGTGTAGTGAGTATAAATAAAAAACACAGCTGGTTATTGGTTCAAATCCAGCTTAAAGATTCTTAGGGTGCAAGACTTCCATTTCTCACAGCATTTTGATTAGGACTGTAAATAAAGAAAAATGTTAATGTTAAACATGTTTCTTGCAAACAATGTCTCAGTCATCCTTGCATATATAAACTTTTCAATTTAGCATATTTTATTAATGCTTCACATATAACCTTAAGCTAATGCATTACCAATTTCGTAAATATGACAATGATGATATTTAAATTCAGATTCACTTACATATGTATGATGGACTTAATACAGTTGTAATCATTATGACTCATCACGTATCCTAAGTATTCATTTAGGACAGGTATGTCTTGTGAAGCATGTATGTATGTAAAATACCCAATCCTGCATTACTAAACTCATTCAACTGCATCCATCTGAAATATGTTTACAAACATAAATACTGACTTTAACATAAGAATACAGTGCCAGGACTAATTAACATCACACACATACAGGGTTTTCGGAAGTCTATCTCCATTCATGTTGAAATTAGAATAACTTTAATTTTCAGGCTTAAAATGCAGTTCTCCTTTGGCAATTTCAATTAATAAGCTAACATTCAATTTTTGCATACTTTATCCCATAAGTTCTATTCCCATCTGGTACAAGAATGCTTTAACATTGTTCATCATAATATGTCACAATTCATTCTCTTTCTCCTTATAAACTGCAAGGATTAAAAGCCATGCCATTAAGCATTTCACTGTTGAACATTGAAACCTGTGTCAGTAAGTTGAACATCATACATGGCAAAGGTCAATGTCATATTTCACAACTTTACTGCTGTGTCATGAAACTAGTGTCAAGGTGTCTGTCATCTGTGTTCAACTAGGAATATGCAGTTGGTATGGCTGTGTATCATTGTACACAACCAATTACACATGAGATCTGAACTGGGTGCCAGTTCAGACATATTTTGTTAGCTTGACTTTTGCAGACATGGCTGGGGACAGAGAGAAAGGTGCTAAATGTAGGGCAAAAAGGTGAAGTGTTAAGACATCTAGGATAAGGATATTTGTGGCACTCCACGTGAAGCTCTGCAGTTGCAGGCTACTGCAGGGGTATTATAATGGGTCTCAGTATAAGGTTGAGGCTTGGAATAACTTAACCAAGGCTGTCTCCAGTGCAACTGGCATTCCACATATGGGGGAGAAATGTTGTCACCATTAAAGAACTTAAGAAGTACAAGCAGGACCTCCTAAACCAATTGGAGGCTGAATTTAGGACTGTAAATTTAGGACTGTAAATACCCATCAGGTATATAAGTATTCTGACCCATAACCCATATATATATATATATATATATATATATATATATATATATATATATATATAAACAACCTTAGCCTCTCACCATACCCTTTCCCAATTCCTGACATCCTCCCAGCTGAAATCATCTTTAACTGCCATCTGAATCCCCACAAAAAACTTGCAATTGCTTCTATCTACCTTCCACCTGGTAACAATCTGCCCATTCTTGAAAACATCCTATCCTGGTTCTCCCACAACATACCATATGAGACATGTATCCTTGATGATGTCAACATTGATTAGTCCAAACTCACAACTGATTCCCCCCAACTCAGTATCCACCTACATGGCTTCCACCAACTTATAACATCTCCCACTTGCTTCCATAAAAATTCTACCTCCAGCTCCATCATAGACTGAATCCTTACCAGTTCCCCCCATCAATACCACAATCCCACCACCTTA
>NC_056732.1:1157545537-1157585537 GCF_019279795.1 Protopterus annectens | reverse complement strand
ACGGGTAAATGTCACACACACAAAAAAAATGCCCATGCATAGCTCTCCATTTTACTTATGTGTCATCTTGACATACTTGATTTGGTCCAGTTGGCCATAGAACATTATTATGTCATTGTTACTCATCTCTGGAGTGGTGACTCTCCAAAGTCCTGAAATTGTGTATGTATAATTATATATTTATGTTGTGAAAATATGGATAGCTTTGGTGCTCTACCATGACCCTCCTACATATTCCTGTATTCTTCCCCATGTCCTAATCTCTGCTTGCTAACCCCATTGCACTGTCCTATGCACCCCTTTTTCACATGTTCAATCTGGTGAAAAAATATATTCACTAAAAACGCACATAGCTAGAAATGCCTCATGGAAAAGGCTTCACTTTATGTCCTCATCCTTTGTGCTGCGGTTGGGATAGATCAGCAATGCTTAGTAACAGTGAACGCTGTTTAATTTCTTATTGCAAAAGCTGATGATTGTAATTTAATCTGCAGTGTTCCAGTTATTTTCATGCAAATTTGCATAAATCCACTGTGCTGTGAGAATACTAAAGCACTGTGAAACAGTCAGTGTAAAAGTTCTTAGGCTGCTAGATGCAATAAAATAGGCTGATGTTTTTGTATAATGCCATGGGTTTGATTACAGCTGAAAGTCAATTTATTAATTCATGACATTTTATATTGCTTTTGTATATTTAACTACAAATGTCTTTATTTCCCTCCATAGACATTTTATTAACATACCATTTGAATAGTACATCATGACATCAGTTGCCTTAACACCATGCCTCTCAACCTCTTAGTGCAAAAACCTGGACAAAGCCTAACAAAATGGGAGGGACAAAGGCCCAAAAATAGAGACAGATTTTAAATATTGCTCTTATAAAGAAAGTTGCTAGTGTAATATGGTTTGTTTAACATATGTTTTCTGAAAGGTTTGAAGTCTGAAATTCAAATGTATACCATTATTTAGTGACTTCAGACCTCAGATCATCCCAGTGATTTGTCAGAAAACCACAAATTTTATGAGAAACAAACCAAAAATATGAGCCAAAAACCTGGACATTCTGCAAAAATCTGGACAATTGAGAGGTATGCTTAACACTGCAGCACCAACAGTGAAAGTATTAAGCCAGCCTTATCCTGTTTATGACTTCATGCTTGTAGCACTGTTCTACCCCTTATTTCTTCCTATAGGAAGCACTTTATTGCACAGAGCATGACAGATTAATAAGGATTTAATAATAAGAGTAACACCTCATGCAGATGTCCCTATATGTCCAACAAAATGTATTGTTGGTAATCTTCTCTGTATTTATCTTTTATCTGTTCATCCCTTCTCCTTGGAAGTTGTCAATGTGTTTCAGTTGTGTTATTTAAATGTTGTGAAGTAGTAATTCTTTTGTGGTGCAGTGATATAATACTCATGTATAGATAGACTTTTTTATAGCTTTCAAGAGCTCCAATACAGCCATTAGCTAAGTGCTACTCACTTTTTGTACACTATTGTATGTGTACCTTTTGGCAACATATTGTTATGAACCATCATTGTCCTTATTTTGTCATAAGCTACTTTGTCCCTGCCTTCATCTCACCCCGTTGATGTATTATAGTGGCCAATAGGGTATTGGATATGAGTACATGCATTCTCATTTGCTGAAAATGCTGCTAATTGTGAACTATCAGATGCAAGAGTTTCCACTTGGTGTGCTTAGATAATGCTCAAGTATACTCAAGTAAAACTGTTTTTCTTGCAAAGCTCTAAAGGTTTGAATCCAGGTGGCTGAAAAAAGGTTTCAGAATGTTTTGTCTGACTCTTGTGGCTGTAAATGTTGGCTACACCTTTCCTTAGCACATCATTATCCTGCTGCTATATTAATGTGCCTGCTCCCTATTTAAGGCTTGTCTTGAACTAATCTTTGTGTGGACGTCAGCACAGAGCAACACAGACTACTGCTAATTCCCATTCTAAGTTCAAAACTTCAAGATATGATTACACATGCAATAATTCTTTGCCATCAGCAGCACAATTCAGCTTGGCATCGCTGTGCTCAAACAGTAACATAAAAAAAATCAAATAAATATTGTTTTAGGTTGCACAATGGTTATCTGTCTGTATATATTTTGTCAACATCTTATCTTGATTTCAGAATTATATTAGCTCAAGTAATTAATTCATCAAATGCATGTCTACTCGACAGTGTTTACCTTGCAACTGTCTTAAAAGTTTGGATAACCTATTCTCATATAATCTATTACTGTTATTCTGCAGTGCAATGCCCTATGTATGACATGCCCATTTGTATTCCCAATGCACATAGTCCAAGTATGAAACAAGACAAGTGTGCAATCATCCTGCCATGAAGTTGCAGGAAAGTTTGAATGATAATCCATTGGTTTACAACAGCAAATGTCTATGGTATCACATAATGTGAAGCATGTTAATGTCCCTCACAGTAACACAATGTACTTGAAGGACACTACCTAAATGTTAGTACAGAAATATGTAATTACATGTGACAATCATAGTGATGTTACATTGTCTTGTGCACACATATGCATTTGTTGCACGACTTCTGATACACAACACAATCTGTTACAAACAGTGGATTTTCAAGAAGTACAAATGTGCTATTTCATTATCTTAAAGTCTGAATTTTTCTGTAGTACTTGTAAATAATGCAGTGCCTCTAGATTGTATAACTACATAGGTAGGAGGCCCAATGCTGGACATGGGAAACTTGTGAGTGTGTAATGCTTGGTGCTGTATCCACTTCTATTCACAAAGAATTAAGATTTGTATTACATGACTTAATGCAGACTTTCCCTTTTTACTGCTGTTGTTTTCATCACACTATACGGCTTAATGGCAGATGAGGGCTTCCACAAATGTTTTTTGCTATATGTCCTGTAGCCAGAACATCAGAAATTGTGATTCTTCCTCTGTTCCAATACTTTCTTGTGTTTTGGTGCTGTTTAATTGCTGTTGTTACTGTTCCCTATAATTCCATATGAGTATTCCCAGTATAATGATGTCTGAGATGTTTGCAAATTAACAATGTAAAACTTGAAATCATGAAATGCCACCTGATCTGTATTGTCATTTGTCACTTATGTATGTTGTGTGCTATTCTGTTACCATTTACCATTTACATGACTGTACAGCACTTGCATGTCTAATATACATTTATTGGTGATAAACTCCTTTCCTGTGGGTGCCACTTAACATTTCTTTGCTAAAAATGTATGTTTATTTGTGATGTACATGACATTACAGTTGTAAGCTCAGTTTGTTCTTGCATATGCATTCTAAGGTGGATAATCCAGTAGTTGTGTCAGTTTGCATACATAAATTGCCAGTATATACATTTCATATGCAATAACTACAGTCTACACATTCATCCCATAATATATCTTATGTCCTCCCTGTCACCTCAACTCAGCATTTTATAAACATGCTTGTCACATTGAACTCCCCTTCATTACACTGTGGCTTCATAAACCTATCACATTCCTTGTTAGCATGTCCATTGTCATTTTTGTGCATAACACCTGTACTGTGATTGACATTTTAATTATCTTTGCGTCAATATGACAGCATTTATGTTAGAAATGCTTTTTAGATACTTTAGTGCATTTGCCTGTGGTATATGACTACACATTAGCCATTTCCCCGTACATATTAATTATCATGCAGTATATAGCATTATTTTTGGTATACAGTTCCTCCATTTCACTTTTCTTCTTTCAGAATTATTTCATTGTACTTGTCCTTAATATTTCAGGGTTACAAGTGTGTGCTAGTATCATAGCTTTGGTTATAAACAAGTCATTTTGTTTACATTCTATTCTCATCCATGCAAGCACCTTTCCATGGGAGCGAACCCTATTTCTGACCATGAAAAGGTGTTTGCATATGTGTACATGCGATGAGAGGCATGCATAGTTAATTATCAGTGCTACTTAGGGTTCCTATTATAAAACTGAAGACGCAATCCTTCAAATGCATCTTGATCACACTTGAAAGCATGAAACAGCAAAATAGTGAAAAGGCATATAAGCAATTTCTTTACCTGGGAAAGGAATCGCTTGGCCACCTCCATTACTTTGCCATTTTCCTCATTGTAGTGCAATCTCGGCGTTGGTATATTTAAGTAGGAGGGGTTGTGGGGGCGAAGCCCCCCACTTTATGTAATGTTTTGAAGTTATTTTTTTTTTTTTTTGTGGAACAGCGATTTCTTTCCCTGGGAAAAAAAATCGCTGTTCCAAGTGTTCAGGATTGTAGGCTTTCACTTACATGGGGTTGATAAAACAGTGTTCGCTTTTTTAAGCATTTGCTGATTTAATATAGACCCGCTGTTTATCCTGCTAATACACATACATCATGTAGTCTTAATGCAAAGCCTATAATGAATCCCACAACATGTTCTTGAATACATCAAGGCTGTGTCTTGGCACATGTGTACTGGTGTTTCAGTGTCAGCAGTTTTGATGTTGAAGTTTTGCCAGTTGACAGTAGGTGTATTCAAGCTTTACTATTACAGTCATATATATTTAAATGAGTGTCTTTCTTTTTATAGAATGTTCTTTTATTTAATAAAGTGAATTGCAGCTTAGTTTATGTTAACCTTCATCTAAGCAAAAGTTATTTTTTTTTCTGAAAATAATATTAGTGATACAATAGGTAGTACTGAAAATGCAATCACGTAGCAGAAATGCTAAATATAAGTTTCTAACACTTTAAGACCTATATTCCAATTTATCTTGATATTATTTCCTAAATGCACTTCATCTTGTGCAATGTCTGGGTCCTTAGAGGCCTATGGCCTTATAGATGGGGCTGTCCTCAAATAGTCAGCTACAGACATTATATAAAACATAACCAACCATAAAAGTAGACTAAATGACTAAAATATACTTAAGTTTTGAGATCTGCATAGTTTTTTTGTTTAAAATGTTTACATTTCTATCTCTTTCTCTCTACTATATATATATATATATATATATATATATATATATATATATATATATATTAGATATACATAGACATATTTATCTATATCTATATCAAATATATATATATATATATATATATATATATATATATATATATATATATATATACATACAGAGGATATAAAAAGTTTACACTCCCCTGTTAAAATGCCAGTTTTTTTTTTTCATATAAAAAATGAGACCAAAATAAATCATTTGAAAATTTTTCCCACCTTTAATGTGATCTATAACCTGTACAATTCAATTGAAAAACAAACAAATCCATTAGGGGGAAACAATAAAAAAAATAAAAAATGTACAACACGCTGGTTGAATAAGTGTGCACACCCTTAAACTAATACTTTGTTGTGTGGGCACACCTTTAAACTAATACTTTGTTGAAGCACCTTTTGATTTAATTACAGAATTCAGTCTTCTTGGGTGCACACCTGCCATCAATTAAAGAGACTGATTAACCCCAAATAAAGTTCAGCTGTCCTAGTAGGATTTTCCAGACATTTACGCAGTTGCCTGCTACAGCAAAAGCCATGGTTTGCAGAGAGCTTACAAAGCACCAAAGGTATCTCATTGTTGAAAGGTATTAGTCAGGAGAAGGGTACAAAAAAATTTCCACAGCATTGGCTATCCTATGGAACATGATAAAGACAGTCATCAAAAAGTGTAGAAAATATGGGACAACAGTGATGTTGCAAAGAACTGGACGTCCCTCCAGAATTGATGAAAAGACAAGATGAAAACTGGTCAGGGAGGCTACCAAGAGATGTACAACAACACAGAAGGAGCTGCAGGAATTCCTGGCAAGTATTGGTTGTGTACTACATGTGACAACAGTCTCCCGTATTCTCCATTTGTCTGGACTATGAGGTAGAGTTGCAAGATGGAAGCCTTTTCTTACACAGAAAAAACATCCAGGCCTAGCTAAAATTTGCAAACCAATACATCAAGCCTCCTAAAAGCATGTGGAAAAATGTGTTATGGTCTGATGAGACCAAGGTTGAACTTTTTTGCCACAGTTCCAAAAGGTATGTTTGGCGCAAAAGCAGCACTTTGCATCACTTAAAGAACACCATCCCCATGGTGAAGCATGGTGGTGGCTGTATCATGCTTTGGGGTTGCTATTCTTCAGCTGGAACTGGGGCTTTAGTCAAGGTGGAGGAAATTATGAACAGTTCCAAATACCAGTCACTTTTGGCCCCAATCCTTGAGGCATCTGCTAGAAAGCTGAAGATGAAGAGAAATTTCACCTTTCAACACGACAATGACCACAAGCATACATCCAAATCAGCAAAAAAATGGCTTCACCAGAAGAAAATTTAAGTTTTGGAATGTCTCAGCCAGAGCCCAGACCTAAATCCAATAGAAAATCTGTGGAGTGACCAGAAGAGGGCTGTGCACAAGAGATGTCCTCACAATCTGACAGATTCGGAACGCTTTCGCAAGGAAGAGTTAGCAAATATTGCTAAGTCAAGATGTGCCATGCTGATAGACTCCTACCCAAGAAGACTGAATGCTATAATTAAATCAAAAGGTGCTTCAACAAAGTATTAGTTTAAGGGTGTGCACACACAATACAGTATTAATTTAAGGGTGTGCAAACTTATGCAACCAGCGTATTGTACATTTTTTATTTTTTATATTTTCCCCTATCAGATTTGTTTGTTTTTCAATTGAATTGTACAGGTTATAGGTCACATTAAAGGTGGGAAAAGTTTTGAAATATTTTACTGTGGTCTCATTTTCTTATATCACAAAAACCTGGCATTTTAACAGGGGTGTGTAAACTTTTTACATCCACTGCATATGTCTATAGATATATATATATATATATATATATATATATATATATATATATATATATATATAAAACATACACACACACACACACACACACATATATATATATATATATATATATATATATATATATATATATATATATATATATATATATATATATATATATATATATATATATATATATATATATATATATATATATATATATATGTATATATATATATATATATATATATATATATATAAAACAACAAAATTCCACCTTGGTAACCTTCGATGAGCCTGCAATAAGTTCTCTGGTAATAATTTGTCAAGTGTTTTATTCAACAGAGTTAAAAATAATATAAAAAGCACAGTAGCAAAACTGATAAGGTAAAACCTTACAAACTGGTGCAGTCCCAGAGTGTTAAGCAGTCCACAGATGGCAGAAGTAGTATGAAAATCGCTGATTAAACAAACTGCAGAATTAGCCGATCCAAATAGTCAGTGGCAACAACTAAAGCATAAGACTTTGCAAACTGAACAGTCCCAAATGACCGGACAAGTCTCAGGTGTCAAAAGTGAATAAAATAGCAGTTTTTTTATATTATTTTTAACTCTGTTGAATAAAACACTTGACAAATTATTACCGGAGAACTTATTACAGGCAAATTGAAGGTTACCAAGGTGGAATTTTGTTGTTATAGTGTTTTTGATCCACCCGACCGCTCCGTGCTTGATTCTTGGATATATACGTATCTTTATATATATTTACATATATATATATATATATATGGATCTATCTTACTACGTCGACAAGTCAGAACGCCGACAGCGAGAACACCGACGCCAGAAGATCGAAAACGGAGAAGACCGACGGATCAAAACCCCGACGCTGAGAACATCGACATGGGAAAAGGCTGTGTATGTATGCGGTAGTGACGGACGTTAGGGTGCGAGTAAGGTAAGTGTGCGACTGTGATAGTTTGTGGGTTAGGGCGGTTAAGTGAGTTAGGGTTAGGCGCCGGCTAGGTAAGTGTGCGACTGTGATAGTTTGTGGGTTAGGGCGGGTTAAGTGAGTTAGGGTTAGGGCGGGCTAGGTAAGTGTGCACTGTGATAGTTTGTGGTTAGGGCGGGTTAAGTGAGTTAGGTTAGGCGGCTAGGTAAGTGTACGACTGTGATAGTTTGTGGGTTAGGGCGGTTAAGTGAGTTAGGGTTAGGCGGGTTAGGTGAGTGTGCGATAGTGGCGGACCTTAGGGTTAGGGTTTGGGTTAAGGTTGTAGGTAGTTGTGTATGTGAGGTTTAGTGTTGGTTTGTAAGGATTTTGGTGTGCTTGTGTTGTGTGTGTGCTTTTGGACCGGGATTTGTTTTGTTTGTTGCTTGTCGGGATTATGGTGTGTCGGGCATGTGAGGTTTCGTGTTTGTGAAATGTCGGTTATGTGGTGTCGGTGATTTTGTTGTCGGCTTTTGACTTGTCATAGTAAGATAGATCCATATATATATATATATATATATATATATATATATATATATATATATATATATTTATATAGAGGTTTACCTTCATAATGTTGGCAGGCACATCATCAAAAGAATGTCCGTGAACTCCAAACTCTGACTCCTCAAAACTGCAAACACCAATATTCTGAATCACAAAATCTCGCCCCGTGGTAGCACTTGTTTCAGGTATGGCTTTCTGATGTGTCGGCGTTACAGAATTTGTAGAAACGGTTCATCCATGTGCACATTCAGGGATGTGCCTGCCATCATTATGAAGGTAAACGATATATATATATATATATATATATATATATATATATATATATATATATATATATATATATATATATATATATTATACATGCATATAAAAGATTACATCTCCTTGCTCTAATCTGTGTGGGTTGTTTCAAGAAAATTAATGTTGATGTTGGCATTATTGTGACTATTTCACTAATTGCTGTGTATATATCTTTTGGTAAGGCTGGTCTTCCCTCCCTCCTTAACCCTAGTAGCCAGAAAGCAGTATATGACATGTCAGGTATGTCACCACCTGAAGCTGGGACTGACTATTGAGTGGTGTGATGAGACCTCTTTAGCCTCGGCCAGTAATCAAGGATCCTCAATCCTCAGCACTGACATCGGTAATAGGCAGTCATTAAAAGCAGGACAGGAATGGGTTTACACAGTATTTCAAATGCAGCTCTCTACATACAAAACAATTTTCCTCAACAACTCACAAGAAACACAATCCTCTGGGACAGTATTCTCTGTGTCTCCATATCACAAACAAGACCCACCTTGGGGCACTGTGTCCCAGTTCTGAGTATCTGGCACACATGCTTGGATATCTGATTTTTTATATATATACATAGACACACACACACACACACATACACACACACACACACACACACACACACACACACACACACACACACACACACACACACACACATACGCACATGCGCACACTTAGGAAAGGCTGACACAGATTCACCAGCTGTGTTTTCTCTCTCTCTCTCTCTCTCTCCAGATTACAAGGTGGCAGCCACCAGCCAAATACTTTAAGGTTCTTACAAGGGTAACCAATTATACTGTCTCAAATCAATGCTGATATGAATGGTACAGTGTTCCTGAAGCAGTAAGGCTTTTCATAGCAGAAACAGTGATACTAAAATAAACACAGGTACTCTTAAGATATTAAAAGTATTCACTAAAAGACCAGCCACAATGAAAAGGTATAAAATATTTTTATAATGGATAATAAAAATAGAAAACAATATTTAGTTGCAATAAACATAAGAGTTTTCAGTCACAGGAAATATAAAAATAAAACAGTTGGATAGAATCTCACATGCAGAAAAAGAAATAATACTAAACTAATCTCATGGTACTTTTCCGTACTAAACTAAAAAGAAACTGTGTCTAGTTAACTCACTTAATATTGTAAGACATGATGCACTGCTGAGATGCTCACTTCCACAAGGCAAGATGAGATACTCCACACACACACACACACACACACACACACACACACACACACACACACACACACACACACACACACACACACACACACACACACACACACACAACTGTACAACCAACTATGGAACTACTATTACTGAACTGTGATGACTGACATAGATCTTTTATATCAGATTCTAAAGAAAAACAATAACAAACTGATCCTGCCAGAGTTCTGTCCTTTAGCTGGTTATGGAATGACATCACATCTAGTCACCTGACTCTGGCACAGTTCACATCCAGAACTCTGTTAAGATTCTGTTGTAGCATTTTTAACATAACCAATTTTTCAAATACATTTTTTTAATACAAGCATCTGCACAAATCAGTGTAACAGGCAAATGACATAAGATTATTTACAAAACTTCTGCTAGCCATGCTGGCATATGCCACACATGCACTGTCTCACTTCTCCATATACAGCTGGCAATACCTCACAACATCACCCCCACACTTTGAAGACTAAAGATATTTTTTCAAGTGACCCTGGAAAACTGTTGCTTGAGAAAAAGGGCTTGCCTGGGAACACTTGAACCTATACCCTGTCTTGAGAATCCATCTGCATTGGCATTGCTGTAATCTGGAGTGGCTGATACAGGGGGTCCTCCCAAAGCCCCTTTAAACTTTTGGAATGCCTGCTCACATGCTGGGTTATACACTACCTTATCTGACTTGTTTTTCCTTGTCAGATCTGTGAAGGGAGCAGCTATTAACTATAATTGGGAACAAACTTTCTTTAGTACCTCACTGTGTCCAAGAATATCCTCACTTGCTTTTTGGTAACAGGGTCAGGCCACACTTGAATAGCTTACACTTTGGAAGGTTCTGGCCTGATCATACAACTCCCCACTTAATGTCCCAGGTAGGAGACCTCTGCTATAGCCATCTGACACTAACTGGGATTAATGGACAACCCTGTCCTTTGCAGTAATATGATAATATTAAACTAATCTCATGGTACTTTTCCTAACTAAACTAAACAGAAACTGTCCCTAGTTAACTCATTTAATATTGAAAGACAAGATGTACTGCTGAGATGTTCACTTCCACAAGGCAAGATGATCTACTCCACATACACTGCTCTACGATCAACTACTGAACTACTTTTACTGAACTGTGATAACTGACATAGATCTCTTATATCAGATTCCAAAGAAAAAGAGAACTAAAACAAACAAACTGCTGCTCACAGAGTTTCGTTCTTCAGCTTGTTATGGAATGACATCACATCTAGTTACCTGACTCTGGCACAGTTCACATTCAGAACTCTGTTAAGATTCTGTGGCAGCATTTTAACATAAGCAACTTTTACAAAGACATTTTTAATACAAGCACCTGTACAAATCAATGTGACAATGAAATGGCATAAGATTATTTACAAAACTTCTGCCAGTCATGCTGGCATATGCCACATATGCACTCTCCTACTTTCCCTGGTACAGCTGGAAGTACCTCACAATGTCACAAGTGGTAAACTATTTGTGATAAAAATTGTGTGGTTGGACATTCCCTTATCATGTGAAAATAATCTGCTTTGGGTTCTCTGTACATCTAGCACTTCGGCATCTACTTTATCTTTCTTCTCCAATGCCATTCTTGTGAGTGCTGCAAGGTATTGATAATTTTGAACAGTGTGACAGACTTATCTGTATTAGATGTGGGACAAGTTTCTAACTAGGTCTTCCTGTGGTTACATTTCTCTTAGCTTCATTTTGCCATTTCTTGGCTTCCTCCTTGTGGCTAATATCTGTGTTGTTAATGTAAAATCCGTAGATCTTTTCTAAGCTCTTTATGAGGATTTCAAAGTCATCATAGGTTCATAGGTTCATAGGTATGTACTAGGCTACCAGCCCAAGGGCCTAAGTAAGCCTAGCCAACAAGATTCCCTGGCTTACGCCACCCAAGAAAGTTATTTTCCTGTGGAGCAGAGCCACAGAAGTGATCCCCGGGATGTATTTCCTATTTCTCATCCACTCATCAAGATTTTACTTGAAGAGTGCTAATGAGGAACTTTGCTTGATATAGATAGGTAGTTTGTTCCAGAGTATGGGAAATCTCTGGGACAGGAATCTATCCCTCCAGCATGTCCTGTTTATTGTGGTGACAAGGTTTATGTGGTGGATCCTGGATCCCGACAGGCAGCTGACAGTACCCTTCTCCTTGTTTAGCCTGGTGAGTGGGACGTCAGTGTGCCTGACTATAGAGTCACCTATGAGTAGTGTGTTGGGTACGTTGTTTTGCCTTATGGACTGTGGTTGAGTGGCACTCTGAGTCTGTGGGCTATGTGTCATTTGGGTTGTGTTGGGGGGGTGGATTTTGCTTGTGTTTCTGCTTTTCAGGTCTCTGCTGCTTGAGCAGATTATTATTGAGAGCCTCCATGAATTTTTTTGTGTTTCTATGTGTGGATTTTGGTGGTGTAGGTTTAGTGGGACTATGTGATGAGTATGGTGTGGTGCAAGTGTTTACCTTCTCTGCTTGACTGTCAAGTTCAGTCTTGATTGGAGAGAGCTTTACCTCCAGTTTGGCTAGATAAGTGCATCTCTCACAGGCTGTAGTGTTGGATGGTAGGAAGAGAGGGTTGTCTGTGTACATGAGGCAATTGCTACATTGCCCCAAGATGCCCAGATCCATCAGATAGACAGGAGAGAACATTGGGAGCTGACCCTTGGATATGCCTGAATAAAAAGCTATTTCCTCCAGATAAGTGAGAAAAGTTAGTGCAAGAGCTGTTTTTCCCTAAGCAAGTGAGGAAAGTAAGTACAAAAACTGTTTTCCTCTAGGTAATGAGGAAGGTTGAGTGCTGCAGTAATTTGTTGCTTATTTAGTGCTTACAACAAGTTCTGAACAAGTGCTGATCACGAATAAGCAAATTCAAGTGCTAAAACTAAGAATCTGTATCTGGACTAGACTAGTTACAGGAAAGAAACAAGTGCAAATGCGGGCTTTTAAATCAGAAAGTTGAGAGAAATGGAAAAATATCCCAAACGGCCAATAACTACAATTTCTGGGCCAGAAACCACTCCTTATGTGGTAGATAGGTAACCTAGTGCTTACCAATCCCACTGATAAGTTAGCAGGCTTCCCTCCAACACAGAAAACCTTGGGGGCTCAGGAACTTACAAACAGTCCTGGATACAGAAAATCTGTATCTGGACTAGAATAGTTACAGGAAAGGGGGTAAACAAGTGCAAATGCGGGCTTTTAAATCAGAAAGTTGAGAGAGATGGAAAAACTGCCCAAACGGCCAATAACTACAATTTCTGGGCCAGAACTATTCCTTATGTGGTAGATAGGTTACCTAGTGCTTACCACTACCACTGATAAGCTAGAAGGCTTCTCTCCAAAATGGAGCTGCCCATTGATCCTGATAAGCTAGAAGGCTTCTCTCCAAAATGGAGCTGCCCATTGATCCTCAAGTCTTTCTTGTTCAATCTGTTTCTTATTCCTCCTACTCTGTTAATGTTATCACTGATAAGTGAGTTTAGCTACAAATATTGCCACCAATGAGATAGTTATTTATTTATTTTATTTATTTATTTGAAGATTGTTTGCCAGGATGGTCCAATTGGGCCGAAGTAACCTATTTTCAATGGAGTCCTGGGGAGAAAAGCTCCATAGATACATTTTATTAAACAACAGGTTATTACAGTACAAGAAGAGTACATGAAGCAAAAGAAAATGTTAGTACAATTTGAAAAAAAAACAGAGTTTATATCACAATTAGTAAAGTTTACAAATATATAGTCACTATCATTGCTAACATAGATATTAAGTCTAAACAGTAATAAGTAGGTATTTACAAGTCTTAACAGTAATAAGTAGGTATTTACAAGTCAATTAGACTTGGGAGTTATTTACAATATTTATGTTGCCCCAGGGGAAATATGATCAGTATCAGATATCTGGAATTATTAACAGTGATAAAATACGTGTCTCACACCTCAAATACATATATACTTTATTTATTTATTTATTTTATTTTATTTTACATTTGTTTACCGGGATAGTCTGACTGGACACAGGCCCATTTTCAGTGGAGGCCTGGGGAGAAAAGCTCCACATGTGGATAGTTACATAAGAGTTAAACAGCAGTTTTATACAGTCACATATAGATACCAGTACAGAATTATAGGGTTTTATGCATACTTGGAATACATACATACATACTTAAACTTAACATTGTAGTTTTCTTGTTCAAACTTATACATTTTTAGTGGTACAAGGCTGAAAAAGGTAGCATGTCATTCAGTAGTACAATACATATGAGAATGAGACTAAGTCTGAAACATTGACTATTTTACAGATAGCCAAGTAGTGAAGAGAGTGGTAGGCAGGTTAGTCAGGGTTGGTACAGGGGCACAGCTAGTGACTTTTTAGGAATTTTTTGAGAGATGTTTTAAATTGGTTAATAGTCTGGTTTGCTGTAAGTTCGGCAGGGAGCCGATTCCAGATTGTTCCAACAGAGTTGCAATACGAGTCACCTGCTGAGTTTTTAGATTTAACAGTTTATGCCAGTATTTTGTCTGAAGACCAGAAAGTTTTTAGGTTGCTGTAAGGGGTAATTATATTTTTGAGTATGGGTGTGCTTTCGGGCTGATGGAGGACTTTGTGGGCTATTATTAATTGATTATACTGGATTTGAGAGGGAAACTCTAGCCAGCCTAGAAATCATAGGTTAATACAGTGGTGGGTTCTATATGCTGAGCCTGTGGCAAATCTGGCTATGGTGTTGGAGCAGCTATTGAGTTTATTGAGGTCAGATTTACTCAGGTTTGTATAGATTGGGGAGGCATAAAGAAGGGTTGAAAGTAAATGTGTTCGGGCAATAACTGTCCTAGCAGTTGGGGTTAGAGATGCCTTAATTCTATATAGAGAAACTAGCTTTTTGTTGACTGTTTTAATGGTATTGTTGATGTGAGCGTCAAACTTAAGGTTATTGTCAAGAATTACACCTAATAGTTTTGTATTACTTTCTGGGGAAATTATTGTGCCATTATTAGATGTTATGGTAAATGATGGGAGTGTAGCTTTCCAGGTGGGGGTGAAGAGTAGCAGTTTTGTTATATCTGGATTCAATAGAAGATGCCTGTCAGTGAGCCAGTTTTCTACTACATTGAAAGTATTTTGGGTTAAGGTTTGCAGGTCTAATGGGGAGGTGGCAGAACAGATTAGGGTAGAGTCATCTGCATATTGAATGCAGGTTACTTTGGGGATGACTGTATGAAGATCATTAATGAAGAATATTAATGTACCTGATCCATCTCTCCCATATTGTAGCAGTGCCATTAACCATGACTTCCATATTGAACCATACCCTTTTGCAGCTATGCTTCTCCCCTCACTTTCTTATCTTTGTTTCCTGACTCTAAGACACCCTGTTTTAATCACCCAGGATACATACATTGTTAGTGTCCTTACAGGTTGTTTTGTTGGATTCCACTTGTATTACCGTCAGATCAGTCAACAACATGGGTCTTGCTGTCCTTCTTGCACACTATAGCTGCTCTTCTACTGAGACTTTAACATACAATTTCACATTCCTTATTCCTATCATTCCTGTACTTCTAGATATAATTGACAGTTTTCATTTCACTCTAGGGGGTTTCTTGTCCCATAAAAAACTCCACAAATGCTGTCTGCATTTCATCACAGCCGCGCACTGTACATGCCATAGAGTGTCTTTGGGCAATAAGCCCATCTTAATTGCATGAGCCATGAGAAGAAAGGGTAATTTAAATGTATCTCAGACTAGAATTTTGCTTCACAAAGCTAGGTGCAAGGCTTTACCATTACTGACAAGCATATTTTGTAGATGAATGTCATTGTGATTCCTAGATGGTTTGCTTCTGTAACTATTTGTATTCCTCTATGACAGTGTATTGTTTCATGTAATCCCTGCATGCTTTGTTAATAGAATAATACTGCTTTATTACAATTTACTTTTAGGACTGCTATTGACATTACTCTCTCAAGAATTTTCAGCACCTCGGGTATAGCTTTGTAGCCTATCCTAACCATATTATTCTACTTTCTGCAATCCAGGATCAGGAGAGGGCTGAGTGATATTTGGTTTATATTAGATGTTCCTTATTTCCATTCCTAGGGTCTTTGCTGAGGTTTCCTTTATTAATGAGAAAAACAAAGCTGAAAATGGTCTTCCTTTCCTAGTTCCCCTCTTCAGGGAAATCTGGTCCAAGTGAATGTCATTCATGCTAATAAAGGCTCAAGGGGGAATGGTATAAAATTTGAATGTTCTCTATAAATTCTACCAGTATGTCATAACCTCTCAGAGCTTCCCATATTAATCACCATTTGACAGAATCAAGTGCATTCTTGAAAGGCATTGCTTCCCTTCTATCCAGCATTATTTCACTTCATTGTTGCAAGTTTAACCAGAGATTTACCAGATCTGGACCTCCCATACTGCCCTTAATAAAACATTGTTGCCTATCTTTCAATAAATACACAACTGCTCACTCCAATCTATGTGTCAAGGTTTTTGCATATATTTGTAAGATTGATATGTGCCTGCATGAGCTGATATTTGTGTCACCTTTGCATGGTTTAGGCAGCAGTAAGATTGCTGCAACTGCTGCTATGTCCAGTAAGGAATTAGTATGCTCCACATCCTTATATAGATTTAGCAATACAGGAGACAGATTTTTTTTTGTATACTTTAAACAGTTCTGTCAAAATTTATGATAAGGTGATAGGCTTTCTAAGCAGTTCTTTATCTTTCTGTGTTTCCTCTGTGGATTAATCCTAGCTATATATGCATTGATGACTTCCATATAACCTCGTATTATAGTGATAAAGACTACTGTCAATCTACCTTGCATGGCATCATCAATATGACCCAGGTGATATAGCATCACCCTATCTTCTGCTTTGAGAGCTACTATGCTTGTTTCATTCCTTTTTCTGCCAGTGTGTGTGTGTGTGTGTGTGTGTGTGTGTGTGTGTGTGTGTGTGTGTGTGTGTGTGTGTGTGTGTATACATATGGGTCTAGCTCATTTCACTGAAAGCTCATTTCACTGAAACATATATGCATGTGTGTGTGTATACAGATATATATCTATATATAATCTCTCTCGTTCTCTCTCTCTCTCTCTATATATATATATATATATATATATATATATATATATATATTTGGCTCCCTCTACAAAATCCAGCTCTTCCTCACTCCTACAGCCAGAACTACCATTGCTCACACCCACCTTATCTCTACTCTCTTCTATGCCTCACCTATATTTACTAATCTATTTAAAACTAACCTGAACAAATTGACTATCTCCTATAACAGTATAGCCAGATTTGCTACCAGCTCCCCATTTAGAACACACCACTGTCTAAATTTAAAACAACTCGGTTGGCTTGAACTGCACAATCAGTTTTTATTTCAGCAACTAATTATCATCCAAAAAATCCTTTATTACCCAGATAAAACACCAGTTCTTACAAATCTCATCAGTCCATATAAAAATCGTTCTAACCTTCGCTCATCTAACAAACTATTAGTATCAACACATAAATCTAACAATAAAGCAGGTGAGTCCCTTTTCTCCTATACAGTGGGGAAAAGCTGGAACCTACTTCCTGGTGACCTCACTACTATCTCCTCTACTTCACTTTTCAAAAAGAAACTTAAACTTCATTTTACTAGCCGCTGGTTCTGTCCCTGCAGCAACCCTGACTAAAACTCTCTCCTCCTGTTACATCACCATGCCACTTTTCCTTAGCTATTCCACCTTATATTCTTCATATTCTAAAGGTCACTTTACATGAAAGTTGGACTTAGTTTACCCAGCTAGACTTAATAGATACACCACCTGCTTCCTGCTCTACTTGAAGCTCACTTCACTTTACTTCTCTCTCCTTTTCCTCTTTGTATTCTCTATTACTCATCTCTTTCCCAACTCCTTACTAAGACCCTATTCTAAGAATTTCCCTCTTCCTTCTTTCTACTCTCCTTCTATGAAAAAAAAAAAAAAAAAAAAGATTAAAACCTGAAAATAATGGATGTGGTATTTTATCTGTATTTTTATCTTATCTAAACTTTAATATATCTGTTGTTGTATCTTTTGGCTATTCCCGGTTAGGGGTCGCCACAGCAGAACTCCGGTCCGCTAATGATTGGCAGAAGATTTCTATGTACCGAGTTGCCAGCCCTGGCAATTTACCTTCAACGAAGGTACGCCCATTCACGCATGTCTCCACACAGAAGACGCTTTAGCTGAGAATCGAACAGGACGTCTTACTGTGAGGCGACAACACTACTGCAGCACCATCACCGCTGAAGTTAAATGCCTTGTAACTGTAATTTGTTTTTGAATTTTGTCTGTTCTTTTGGAGCTTTTCTCCCCGGGCCTCTACTGAAAATGGACATATATCCAGCTAGACTAGCTCGGTCAACAAATGTTAAATAAATAAAAAAAAAATAAATATATATATATATATATATATAAATATATATATATAAATATATATATATATATATATATATATATATATACATATATTTATCATTTTTATTATTACTTTACATCTGATTACCAGGAAAGTCCGACTGGCCATAAGTCCTTTTTCAGCGGAAGCCCAGGTAGAAAAGCTTTACATATAATAACACAATATCGAACAATAATAATTGGTATACAATATAATGAGGAATACACTCATTTTATGCATGATTACAAATACATAGATTTAAAGATTTGTTATACAATAATATAGTGATATACAGTATAAGGAATACACTCATTTTATGCATGATTGCAAATACATACATTTAAAGATAATTGTAGATGGTTGCTAATGCATATATTTACAAATGGTATCCAAGCATCCTGATACAAGAAGGAAGTGGAGATTTAGAACACAACTAGTTTCTCATTAGTCAGTGAGATATATAGCAAATTAATCTATTTTAAGCTAGAGGATCATACAATCTAGTTGAACACTCATAGGTTCATAGGTTCATAGGTTCATACTAGGCTATCTGCCCTAGGGCATTTATAAGCCTAGCCAGAGTGTGTTTGGCTTTTGCCACCCATTTTAAATTAATTTTGCTATGCCTTTTTTTGAGGTTAGTATACTGTGCCTCTGTCTAACAGTGACACAGAAGTGATAGCCGGGGTAAACCTACGATCTCCCATCCACTCATCAAGATTCCTCTTGAAGAGAGTCAATGTGGGACACTGCCTAACCTGGACTGGGATTTTATTCCAGAGTGAAGGGAGCCTCTGGGTTATGAATCTGTCCCTCCAGCATGTCCTATTTATTTCAGTGCTGAGGTTCAAGTCTCTCGAGCGCGTAGCACGATGGGATTTGGATTTTCTGAGGTGCAGCATGTCCATTAATTCTGGGTTGGACATGGCTTTATACGTCAGGCACAGATCGCCTCTGAGCAGGCGGTATGCCACTGAGTAGAGCTGGAGTTTCTTTAACCGGGCAGCATATGGCATCTGTTTGAGCCCTTTGATCCTCTTGGTGAGGTACTTTTGGGGTCTTTCCAGTTGCTGCAGGTGTCTGGTAAGGTACATCCCAAAAGGGGCATTGTACTCAATTATGGGCCTGATGAGGGATGAGTAAAGAGGCACGATGACCTCCCTGATCTAGATGTGAATCCCTTCATGATTAGGTGGGCTATATAAAATGTTTTTCTAACCACTTTGGCCACGTGGTTGTCAAATGAGAGATTGCTATCAACTTGGGTCCCCAGGTCCCTAATGACTTCTTCTGTACTTAATGGATTACCACCTATGTGGTCATTTGTGGGCACTTTGTTTTGCCAAAGGGGATGACTATACACTTTTGGCGTTTAGCTTGAGGCCATGGCTCTGGCACCAGTTGTCTGTTTCTATGAGGCTCTTTTGGAGGATGCTTGTGTCGGCTGGAGAGTTGATTATGGCGCCCAGTTTGCAGTCATCTGCGAACTTGGTCAGCCACAGTCCTTCCGTGTTGGCCTGTACCGCCGAGAAATATATACCGAACAAGAGAGGTCCCAGGACTGAGCCTTGTGGGACGCCACTTGTAACTGGTTTGGAGTCTGACATGGCTCCAGCAATTCTAATCCATGTGAGTTCTGTCCTTGAGCCAGTTTGCAACCCATCTAGTGACATAGGGGTTTATATTTAAGCTGGTGAGCTTATCTATAATGCCCGAGTGGGGTATTGTATCGAAGGCTTTTGCGAGGTCCAGGTAGGCTGTGTGGACCACCTTCCCCTCGTCAATGGCCTTGGTGACTGTTTCAAAGAAATCGACCAGGTTTTAAGAGGCAGGATCTGCCCTTAACAAAGCCAAACTGGGTAGGATCCAGTGTCTGTAGGTCCCCAATATCTTTATTATGAGGTCCATGATGATCCTTTCCATAGCTTTGCAGACCAAGCTAGTCAGGCTTATGGGGCGATAGTTTCCGGGATCCGTTGAGGCACCACCTTTGTGGAGAGGGACCACTGTTGCTGTACGCCACTCTTTGGGTACATATCCTGTAGTAAGGCTAAGATTGAACAGTAGTTTTATGTTTGGGTTTAGCTCTTCTTGGAGTTCATGTAGGACGCAGCCCGGGACACCATCTGGTCCCATTGATGCTGTGTTTTTTGCTTTGGAGAGGGCGGCTCTTACCTAAGCATCTGAGATGTCAGGGGCAGCACTCTGTTGGGATAGATATTTGCCCTTTTGGTGGGGAGAGGGGAGAAGTTTGCACTGAACCTGTCAGCTAGGATGTTGGCAATGTCTGTGGGCTCGGTGTATTTTTGTCATTTTGGACTAATTCTGAGCATATCTGGGAATTCCCACCCAGGTTCCTAACATAACTAAAGAAAGCCTTGTGATTATCCTTAGTGTCCTGTGCAATTTTTCTCTCGAAGCTGGCCTTAGACGATTTTATGAGTGCCCGTAGTTTTTTGCTAATACTGATCAGAGATGCCTTCCCTTTTTGGGATTTTGCTCTATCATGTAGTAGCTTCCTCCTTCTATTGTATAGTTTGTTTATGGCTGGGGTCCACCAGACAGGACGTCTGCCTTTGGAGGATTGGGTCTTGGTTTTATTTTGGATTGCATGATCCATGCATTCCTGAAGGTGTTCATAGAATGCGTTTATAAAGGATTCTGCAGTCTGGGCCATATTTTCCACAGGCCCGGGGGCTTTGAAGGATTTCGCCTCGGTTTTGAGGCGAGTGAAATTTGCTTTAGAGAAGTTTTTCACTGTGGTTTTCTGGGCAGGGGGTAGGGTCGGGATGTGAATATCCAGTGAGATTAGTTTATGGTCTGATCTTACCAATGAGGGATACACTTCTGGTCTGGAGCATGGTGTCCTCATGTTGGTGCTGATCAGGTCCAGTATGTTTTCCCCTCATGTGGGAGTGGTAACAAGTTGTTCCATAGCATTTGAGTTTATAAATTCTAGGAACCTTTGGGCTAGGGTGTTGGAGCTAGAGTAATGCTCCCAGTCTATGTTTGGGTAGTTGAAGTCGCCCAATATAATGGTGTTTGGAGAGACCTTCATATTTTCCAGTATTCTCAGGAAGGCCAAGTGGGGTTCCTGTGTTTGGGAGGGTGGTCTGTAGCAGGCTATAAACTGGAAGGCAGTTTTACCCACAGTTAGTTGCGCATGGATAGTCTCTGATGCTTCGTGCTGTGCCACCAACCTGGAGGTGTGGGTATCTTTGACGAATATTGATACTCCCCCTCCTTTTGTGGTTCGGTCCAAGTTTTGGGGCCGAAAAGCATGGTATGAGGTATAACCTGGTAGTGCTGGGGTGCACTCGGGAGCCTTGAACCAGGTTTCTATTACTGCACAGATATCGATGTTCTCCATGCTAAGGAGAGTTTCGAGTGCGTGCATCTTGAGGTTTAGACTTCTGGCGTTGAGTAGCTTTACTCTTAGTTTCTTATCCCTTGTGATACCTATGGAGGTGGGTTTGTCTTTTGAGCCTTGCCTAAAAAAGGCACTATGGGGGTAGCAAGAGCCTTTGCCAATATCCGAAAGCCCAGGGGTGACAGGTGCAAGCCATCCCTAGCGAAGCATCGTGGCTTGTCGAGCATGTCATCCCAGGCTGACAGGCATTGGATCCCCTTTGAATGACACCAACACTTAAGCCAATTGTTGAAATTGATCATCTTGTCTTCATATTGTGGCATCATTCCTGGTGAGGGTAAGATGCTACTCAAGGTCAGGGTCATACCGGCCTGGGCTACATGCTCAGAGAGCTCCTCTATGTCTCTTTTCATGTAGTCCAGGGAGGTACGTCTCAGGTCATTCACACCAGCATGGACAATGACTGAGTCATATTTGTAGTTGCCTTGGAGTGACCTGAGTGCTTGTGTTATGTGGCGGATCCTAGCGCCCGACAGGCAGCTCACCGTGACCTTCTCCTTGTTCAGCCTGGTGAGCGGGACGTTAGTGTGCCTGACGATAGAGTCACCTATTACAAGTGTATCAGGTGTGTTGTTTAGCCTTAAGGGCTGTGACTGTTCGGCACACTGGCTTTGTGAGTTATGTGTTGCACGTGTTTTGTTTTGGGGTAGCAGTTGCTTGGGTGTCTGCTTTGGAGATCTCTGCTGCTTAGGCAGATTTTTATTTAGAGCCTCCGAGTATGTTTTTGTGTGTTTATGTGTTTGGTTTGTTGTCGTGGTAGGTCTATGTGAGACTGGAATTGTAGTGAGTGTGGTTTCCTTCTCCTCCTGACTGGTTACGCCAGTACTGAGTTGAGAGAGCTTAGCCTCCAGTTTGGCTATATGGTTGCATCTCTCACATGTGTTGGAATTTGTTGGGAGGAGGAGAGGGTTGTCTGTGTACATGAGGCAGTTGTAACATTGCCTCAAGATTCCCAGATTCACCTGCTGGACCGGAGAGGAGATTGACAACTGACCTTTGGACATGCTAGAATAGTATTGGGAATTCCTTTATAATTGAAAAAAGGGCCAATGGGGAACAAGGTACTCAAGGGAAGTTTGTGAGGGTGTAGTGCTTTTAATTTTTTAGAGCTGACTTATATAATTGCTTTAGTGAGCAAGTGCCAGGTAACTTAAATGCAATGTGTTACAGGTAACTTAAATGCAAAAACGACAAACAGTAACTTTCTTTCAAGTCAAACAAGGAAATAAGTACAGTAAGCAATGCAGATATCACTAGGGATCCACAGAAGTGCTAAAAGGCCGCGATTTAGGTGGAATTAGTGTTTCAGGGAAATAAACAAACAACAAGCATACAAATAAAGCTAGATTCAGCAGGTCTGGATCTAGTCTATGCTACAGCAAACAAGGTGTACCAATTTCAGTAAGAAACAGTTAGAATATGCAGGCACTATAAGCCTTTAACCAGAAATTCCCTGCTCAGAAGGGCAGAGTCCAGCCTCTCCTCCCACAAGAGTGCAGACCGCAATCCTTCTTAACATAAAATAACTGGCCTGAAGCCCAAGTGCTTAAACCAGAACTAATACACTTTTAGAATAACAGACACTGAGCTCTCAATCAGCAGTTCCTAACTTAGAAGGATGTAAGCTACCTGTCCTGCCACCACAGTGCAGGCCACAAACCTTCCTAATGTAAAACAACTGGTCTGAAGCCCAAGTGCTTAATCCAAAAGACTTAGAAATGATAGCTACACTTTAATCAAGTTACTACCAGCAGTAATAAATACAACTGAATACTTTAAAGAATGCCTAGATTAGTGTTCAAGTTATACAAACAAAGCTAGATTCAGCAGGTCTGGATCTAGTCTATGCTACAGCAAATGAGGTGTACCAATTTCAGTAAGAAGCAGTTCAAATATGCAGGCACTATAAGCTTTAACCAGAAATTCCCAGCTCAGAAGGACAGAGTCCAGCCTCTCCTCCCACAAGAGGGCAGAACACGAACCCTCTTAATGTAAAATAACTGGCCTCAAGCCCAAGTGCTTAAACCAGAATTAATACACTTTTAGAATAACAGACACTGAGCCCTCAATCAGCAGTTCCCAACTTAGAAGGATGTAAGCTACCTGTTCTGCCACTACAGTGCAGACCACAAACCTTCCTAATGTAAAACTGGTCTGAAGCCCAGGTGCTTAAACTAAAAGGCTTACAATGAGTTACACCAAGCAGTAATAAATACAATTGAGTACTTTTAAGATGACACAAAAGCAAAATAAAGTAAGAAAAAACGAAAAAACACAAATACAGTAAAAGCAGATAATTTTTTTTTTTTTTTTTTTTTTTTGGAAAGAGAGAAAGGAGTAGCAGAAACTAAGCTGATTGGCCTTCTCAGATGCTCTCCCTGTACTGGGTAGAATGAGGTAATGACACTAGACTGGGAGGAGGGTCCCAGATCAAATTTACACTAGGGGCGGGCAACTGCAAAGCCACCAACTATAAAAACACTATACCAAGAGGAGGGTGGGAAACAAACTGCAGAAATGTTACTCCCAGCTGAAAAGCAGCAGTGAGCCTTTAAATGAAAGTTTTAAACAGCTAAAGGAGCCACTAGAAAAAAAGAGTTTAACTGCAACAAGTTATCATAAACAAACAACCCAACAGATGGTGGAGAAGTGTTAGACTCATGGTGGAGAAGTGTTAGCTACACTGATAGATGTAGAAAAAAAGGAAGGTAATTAATTTGCCAGCTAGTTAGTTTTTAGTATGGTCTAGCCAGGGCTAGAACATGAACAAAACCATGGGAGGAATTTATTAAAGCCTACATGGTGTTGTTTTTCATGAAGGCATTGTGCCACACTACTTTCACGAAAGTCAGTAGGTGTTCAATTTAGTAAACACAGCTGGGTGGCACACATGCACGTGCCAACACGGAAATATCCACGGCATGCAAATCCCCTCATAAGCAGATGAATTCCATGCAAATGAGTCAGGTAGAGTGATCCAACAAGCAAGACAGACAACTCTGACCTCTTGTCTCTTATCAGTGTCCGTAGTGTTAACAGAATATTTCTGTGTACAGGAATGTAGAGAGACAAAAGGGTCTGTAAAAATGTAAGTAGATGGACTGAAATGGCATAGCACATACATATATGAGCAGAACTATCCACCGTGTGTCTTAAAAAGTAAGTGAAATAAGTTAAAATAATTTTTTTTTATAATCTGCACATTTTCGTGGCACACTGCAGTGTGTAAACATGCTTCATAAAAAAAGTAAAAAACAAAAACAATGGAAAAACAAAAGTAATATTATGTGACAGAAATGTATTACAGAACCTGTGTGGATATCTACAATGGTGCATTGGTGCTGTTGCTAATGTGGTAGGGCTTTGAATCGCATTGTTTCCAGGATCTGAGCATGGATCCCTATGCAAATGAATTGCTGAATAGAACAAATGGGTATCCATAAGAATTGACCAAGTTGGTCTGGTATTAGTCCCTCCTGTATCAAAAAAACAGTTTACAACCTCATCATAATTTGACAAACATAAATTCTGCTTGTTAGCCTCTGTACAGTCACTGTTATTAATGATAGTAGCATCTAGTCCATTTAGTAGTGTCATCTCCTCACATACTGTCTGCTCTGTCCATTGGATTTGTCGGACATTCTGCCCCTGCTGGGATAGACTCCTCTGTCGGTGAATTGTCTTTCGCGAATCCTTTCGGAGCGCCTCACTGGCTGAGGCTCTAAAAAAACATCATCTTGCTCATCAACTATAGCCATCTCGGTGTCAGCATTATCGTCGTACATATTAACTGAATTAGGTGCATAATGTCTTGTGTGAACATTAGATCTTTCACATAGCAACTTATAAGATCTAAAGTGGGCATATGCTCTTTTTTCTGCATAATCACATTTATCTCTGTTCAGTTTACTTAATTTAACATCAAGGCCTTTATTAACAAACCTTTCAGCCTCACTTAAAATAGATTCATATTTTTGTTTGTTAAATTCAAACATAAGATCTTTAGTAATGTTGCTATTCAATAACTCAAGCTCTTCTTTATATTTAATTAACTTAACATTGTTATTACGAATAATTAGCTTCATAAGCTCTATACCTGCATTGTCAAAAACTTGTAGTGATTTTAAGAGATTTTTGTTTTTCATAATTGATAGAATTCCTTACAGGGACAATGGTGGTGACGACAAAATTTTGCTTGAGGTGAGGGAGTGCCTGTGGCAACTAAGGCTTAATGCATCAAGACCACCAGGCATAAATGAACATGTTTCCCTAGCCAGTATGTTAAAATTTAGAGCACAGTTTATATGAACCAATTGACTTTTGTACATTGGTAACAAAATATTTATAAACATTTCTTCATCTGTTTTGTTTACTATTGAGAGTATTTGATATGCATATGCATTTAGGTTATTGCAGATTTTAAGTATTTTATACTGTATGTATAATGTATGGATAATTTATTACTCATTCAATAATTTAATTAATTGTTTTTATATTGGTATTGTTTTATTAATAAGACAGGATCAAGTATTTTCACTATTTTCACTGTTTAAAACTTCACAGTGATGATTGGTTTACCAAGGAGGTGTGTGTATTACGTTTTGGTATTTAAACACTTGATACGTATTGGTATTTAACTCTGATGATGCCCTTTTGAGAAGGGAGAAAGCGCTAAGTTACTCCTGTTGTTTTTTAATAAAGACGCTAGTTGATGCTGTATGGCTTTTGGTTGCTGCTAACTTTTTTTGGTACGACAGCGTGTTGCAGTTCCCAACTTGGTCAATTCTTAAAGACCGTTGAGTGATTGTGAAATGGGTATCCATGTCTGTACATCCCCTCCATGTAGGCACAGAACCATGTTGTTGTCCACACAAGAGGTAGCTGACATCAAGGGAGGGTGTGTCCAATAACATGTAAGACAATTTGAGCTTAGCTGTACCTGTTTGTGTGGCATACCACCATGCTGAGCATGGAAGTCCAGGGGGTGTGTGTGCATCAAACAAGGGAGATGTTAAACAGTTGGCTCACATGATATTTGGACTACTGTCTACCCCAGCTGATTATGTGCTGTTGTTTCCCCAGCCGCAACAGAGCAGTTTACACATATAACTGCTTTAACAGAAAATCACCTATGGTATATCAGTGGACCAAGCAATGCCAGGGCTGTAACACAGATATCACTTACACATTGTATGTCTCTCCACACACAAGATAATAATGTACATATTTAAGCTGTTGATTGTGTGATGAATAACTCTTCTCTATCTGTATACCTTTGTGGCTCAGTGGACTAAAGAAGCTAGTATGGGTGATGGTGTTGATGGTTCTAATCAGGAATGACTCTCATATTTTGCATGTGAGGTATTACTATGTTGGTGTTTTCACAGACTGTCATACCTCTGAACCTCTTAGTACAAGATATCTGGATAAAGCCAGAAAGACTTGGAGGGGGGGTGGGGGCAAAGGCCCAAACATAGGGACAGACTTTAAATATTGTCCCTACTAAAAAGTTGCAGGAAAAAAGGTATTGCATTATTACATATGTTCTGAAGGTTCTAAAATCTGAAACACACATGGTTGTCTTACTTAGTATAATTTAGTGATGTCAATATGCAATAATACACCAGAAAACCACAAATGTATGAGGAACAGACCAAACATACAAGGCAAAACTCTGGACATTCTGAGAAAATCAAGACAGTTGATTGGCATGCAGACTGTCAGTCTGTGTGTGGTGTACCATTATCAACTTCAGTCACATATTAAGTACAGCAGACAGCTGGGGAATGCTGTGGACATTTTGAGTGAAGTGCAGTACTGCAGAAACAAGGACATATGTTAATGACTGTAACATACAAAATCCCGGACTGGAGTAGAGGTAGGTGTGGCCTGGAGTCACTTTATAAGTACTGACAGTCCCAATGGGCATGCCCAGACACCTAGTTAAAATGAGCGCAGTTCTGTCACCCCCTCATCAAAATGACCTGTTATGTATAAAATGACTATACATACAGACATATACATCCATCTGTCAGTATCTCTCTCTCACATACATAATATAGCTATCACTACATAGTGTCATATAGATATATATTGATATATACTGCTACATATATTAAAATGATACATAGACTCTCCCTATATCATATATCTACATAACACATATACATACCATACACACATAGCTATATTTATATATACACCCCTGTTATATGCAGCAATATGTGTGTGGATGTCTGCATTGTGCTACCTACCCTAATAATGGTGAGTAAATCTGCACTATCATGCATCCATACTGATGTTCAAGGGATCCAAATTAAGGGCACAACTGTACATACTCCACTGACCTACAGACCCCTGTGCCTGCTGGAGGTCACCACGTAGACAGACACAAGTGAGTAGGTGGTTTAATGTATAATTTTGTCAATGCACATAAGGACAGGGCACATTGTTCCTGCCCACATGTTTGGCTATCTAACTGCAAGCAGCCAGATATGGACATACTGGTAACTGTACACACATAGCTAGGATAAAAACAGTTAACTCACTGCTAAGATACTATATGCAGATAACAATGTGAAGCAATATCACTCTGCAGGCCACAGATGCTGTTCAACACAACTCTAATTTGTGTAATGCAAGGGTACTTTACCTGCAATCACATATATAATAGACTTAAACTGTGGTGCATGGGATAAGTACAGTGATGTACAGTATATAAAACTAGATAGATAGGGGTTCTAATCTCAATCCAGCCTACTTGGTGCATGTCGGTGTGTGTGTGTGTGTGTGTGTGTGTGTGTGTGTGTGTGTGTGTGTGTGTGTGTGTGTGTGTGTGTGTGTGTGTACCCCCCTGCAAAACATTGGACATGCCTTCAGGGGCTATCCACCTGCAATGGTTATGCACTATTTGGGCCTTTCACTTGCTGTTGGCTTCCAAACTGCCCTCTACTACAAGGCCTAGTGATGTCAGCCACCTTAAGACTACCAGCTGACACTATCATATCAGATTTAAGCTGTGGCACATGTGCTAAATACTGTGAACTATAATGTATAAGACTAGATAGGTAGGGGTTCTAATCTCAATCCAGCCTAATTGATGTGCGTGTATATATCCATATGATCTTACCCATGGTAACTCAGACATAGGTAGGGTTTTGCAGTGTTTTATTTGCAGTAGGTGATGTGGCCCCCTCCCAAGGATGGGCCACAAAGCAGCCAGTACACCCTACATGAAACTGGCCACCCATGCATGTAAAGCACACATCTGCTGTGACACACATCATGTGCAAGTTATACATCGGGATGCACAACACAACAATCATATCTAGTGTTGGGCAACTGTTGGTACTGGACCCAGGAAATATGTAGATGGATCATCTCCATCACTATAGCTTGTAGGTGTGTTTTTTTCCAAAAACCCTTATGGCACTTATCAAGGGTAGCAGACCCTCTCACAGATTAATGATGCATGAGTACACTGAATGCTGCCATTGTCCTTGTTAGTCTCTTATACATATATGACCCTATGGAGTCATGCATTTATGGTGCTGTACCTTGCTGAAGACATATCCCTGCTGTGCTGACATTCCATCTTGTGCTGCTTTACTTCTGCTGTGTATCCATAGGTTAACCCAACCAACTCTTATAATAAAAACATAAACAACCCTGTGACATAAGTGTCATTGTGTAATGATACAGCCAATACATCATACAACAAAAGGTACACAAATGTAAGTGGTGTACTCATGACAAATGTACAGTATCTGTCAGTAATCACTACAAGTGACATGGCAAAGCAACACTGCATTACACAAGTACATGTTAACTAATATAGTCACCCTGTGCATCACACATATAGCTTCATTTTCCTGCATTGATGGTGAGGATGACAGGGATGTGGCACAGGTATCATCACTTGCACAGGGTGTTGTGTGGTGGTGCAAGAGGCCTAAGCTGGCCCAAATTGTTGACTGCATGTGTGTGAGCCAGGAAGAGGAACATGTGAGATGGACCATGGAGAGGTGCTGTGTGTGTATGTAGGTGACTGTATTTGACAGTGGTGGGTGAGTGTGTGCACATACACAGTCAAGCTCAGTGATAGCCCTACACATGGGTATGTTGGACAGCTTTGGACCTTACATGGTAGAGGTGACAGTTTACTGTCTCCAGCCCTGAACATGGGAACTGTCTCTGTCAGGAGTTGCACTGCTATATCCATGCCGAAGGTCAGAAGTGGTGCTAGTACCTGATGGTGACTGATGTCTGCTGGGACCATGTCCCCCATGGGACCATCCAGGGCAATGAGCCCATGGCCTGCCATGTCATGGTGTGGACAGCACCCTCCCCTCTGCAGCGCTGGATGTACTAACACTATTGGGAGCATGAGGGTGCATGGTCATGTGGACTCTCAGCAGATGTGGTGGCTGATCTTCGTCCACTGGTCCAATGCCCAACTCCAACCTGATGCTCCAGCACAATGTGTGGTTCATGACAGACACTACCTCAGCCCACTGTCTGTCCACTGCCTCAGTGAACCCATCCGGGGTGTCCCCAGTGTAGTGGAGGGAATCATGGATGTCAGACTGTGCTGCATCCATAACACAAAGCATTCATTTGATGTTCAGTTGAGAACATCCTGTGCCTCCATGATGACCTGAAACATGCACCGAGTAACCCATGATATGACACCTGCAACAGGTTGTGGAAGGACAGCAGGCCTCCTACAAGCACCCCTGTCAATCTTCTTGTGAGGGACCTCACCGGTTCTGTGGCTATGGCCACTGTCTACATTCACTGGAGCCATAGTTGCCACACTTTCCTGTTCAATGTCTCCACCCCCTGACTGTCCAATACCTGTGACCTCTGGGGACTGGGTATGTGAGGGCATACTGAATGTGCACGGTGAAAAGGGGGGCAGAGGAGGGATGTCAACCTTTGTGACAGATTCGGGCCTCAACAACTCCATCTGTGCCTCACTGTGGCTACCATGATCATCAGAGTCTGAAGAGACACTGACATCAGGTTGTGTGAGGGAGAGACAACAACTCCCCTGGTCACCTGTGAAAACCAAGACAAAAGCAGTACATTAACACCTGCATGATTATGTATGGAAAATCCACCAAGACTCATAATACTGAAAATCCACAACTGGATTACTAGTCTCAAATTGTTCATCTCTGCGTTTGTCCACAACAGATATCCTCAGAACAAACAACACATTCATCCCAAGGCCCTTATAACAATCATGTCAGGTAAATCAAATGAAATCTGACCAGTAGAATTTACCTTTTACTCATGCAATATGAAACTGTACTTGATAAAAAACACATAAAACAGCTTACTCACTCTTAACTGTAACTGTAAAAGTGTTTCTTGTCATTCAGCTACACTCCTGTGATTACCCACTCTAAGAACCTTAGGTAAATGTTCCATTCTGGAACATACCGACATTCTACTCTGATTGCACATGGAATTAAGTTTAAATAGGGCATTATTCTGGTCCTTAACTTTAATAACATATCAATTTTCCATATCACAACAATGTCAAGCTTTCCAGGAGCAGGACCATGGCCTTGGACACTACCTGATGGACCTGTAAAAAGTTGAGGGTGAGGTAATGTCAGTACCACCACATGTTGCAGCACAAGGCAATGCGTGCATATATCTCACATGTACAGCAGCTACTGTGTTACGTGATGTATTGGTCAGATTCTGAGTATGAGTGTACAACTGAGCTTAACCCCCCCCCCCACAGCACATAGACATAACATCCACATAAAGGTATGTGCAGCCTGACACAATGACTGCTACAGGATTATAATGTTGATCACAGTAAGCTCACCTCTATGCTTCTCTGCTCTGTGGACACTGTGGCACCCACTTCTACAAGGTATAGTGTGATGGATGCCTGGTAGCTGTCGTGTGTGCCTAGGTTCACTAGGAATTCCTCAGTGGCTGAGAGTGGTGGTTTTGCTGCAGGCCCTCAACTGGTGTTGGCATGATCCCTGGCTACATCTGCTGCCCTTTGTCGTGAAGCATTCACCATGTCTGTTGCATGATGTTGAACCTGCTCATGTGTCCTGTCATGGTGGCCAGTGGCATTCACATCCCAGAAAAGGTTTGCCCACAGTGCAGCTGGCTGTTCCCTGTTATGCCTCCCTCTGGATAGTAGGATGTGATGATGCTGCCTTAGACCTTCCAGTATTATTTTATTCTCCACATCCGAAAAGGATGCATGGCATCTACAGTACATTATTTTGAAAGACAACAAAAGGGAAACACATTACAGGATGAGATACTTGGATGTCCACTATGTAGAGATACAGCAAGGACAAAATGGCTGGCACTATCCCTTGCTTGCTCACACATGTCATACCCCACAATGTAAAACATACTATGTGTGTGGATACAACCGAGATAATAGCAAGAGGTATTTCCCTGTGTGTCACGAGAGATACTGATGTAGGATCATACACCCAACACTCCAGTCTACAGTAGTGTGCCCACTAAGGACAACCACACAATAATATGTCATAAGACCAGTGCCAGATAAATAACAATATGCTATTACAACCACTGTAAAGGGACAGTCCAACAAGGCCAGTGTGCCACAATGAAAAAAAAGAATGCACCCTTGATGTATTGTACATCCCCTATAGGTGTAAGAAAGCAGGATATAAATGGCATGTCATTACCAGAGATCTAAGACAGGCTTAATGCTGTAATCCCTACTTCCCATACCTCTATCCTTCCATCTGCATCCTGTTATACACAAAACACAGTTACATACCTGGTCGAGTGCAGTACTTCTCTGTTGAAATGTGCCTCTAGTAATGTTTCGCAAAGGTATGCTCTGTGTGAGGAAAGTCTCATACAGAATGGTTTCCCATAGCCAGCTACTTGCATTTTTCACACGCTTCTCATCAGCAGGTGAATGCTTCTGAACAAATTTGTGGGCCTGACATGCTAATTGCAGCCAAAACAGCTGAATTGCACTATCATTAGCCAATGACATGCAACCACTGTGCAATATATAAGGCCTTCATGTAGATCATGGCCCCTTTCTTAGATGCTGACATGGACATTACTGGGGTGAGGAGACTACATCATTGGAGATCTGTAGCAGACACCTTTACATAGAGCTGTGTCTACCACAGGTTGCAGCTGCTGCTGCAGGATATAGACATAGGCAGAGAGTGTGAACACTTTGGAGGGCTACAAGCTGTAGGTGTATCTGGGTCAGTCGTGTTGTAAAGGCAAAGTCAGAGTAAGGGTACCCTTAACACTCCAAATAAGGCATGTGTTAAAGGTAAGTATGTTAGGCAACTGTGTCAATATGGAGTACTAGGCGACATATAGCTTTGCTATATGGATATGTGAAATTTGTCCCTACCTGCATTTATGTGATTTCCAGCACTGAAAAGCATTTATTTAATTTGCAGTGCTTTGTGTGGATAAAGGGTTCATGAGTCATTCATTACTTGCTGTCTTCACAATAATGTAATTGAAATGTAACACAACACTAGATTTGAACCCAGGACTGTGTGTTGCAACATGTACTGTATGCAAGGTATTTAACAGACTGAGCTACTGAGTCACTGCCTCAGCAGGTGTATTTGTAAGATATATGTGCACACATGCAGGCTGTGACAAACATTATCTACATGAACAAAAAGGTGTTGCTGGAAAATACACTCCACAGACCACAATTAATTGGCTCTTTATTCCACGTAAAAACTCAGAAACACACAAATATTAACGCCGACGATTTCAAATACGTTTTCATCCACCAAGACTTCATCAGATAACATCATTCACTTAATACAAGTCCTTAAATACACAAAAGTTTTAAAAATCAACCAATAGAAACTCAATATCTATTTATAAAAGACTAAGAAATAAAGAAACAGAAGCACCTTATTCTAACAATCCTCAATACATTTACTACAATACTAAAAATATGTTAAAAATCTAACTTTAAATACTCAACATTAAAAAATCACTTTACATGTTATAAAAAAATATATATTTTTATATGTGTTAAAATTAAATATCTAGACATATATCAAATTTATAAAATTATTTCATTCAACATTCCCCTCAATATTACCATCAGGCTCAGAGGGGAGGGAGGAGAGGGGAATACCGGGGAAAGGGGAGATTTCCACGTTACTAGCTTTTGATGATGCTTCTAATGAATTGAGGGTGGCTGGGTCATTTACAAGTACCTCAGATGAAATTTATTGTAATGACTATGTATATACATATAAAAAATACAATATGTTTAATTACACTGGTGTGGTATTAACTGTGGATCATTTTAGTTTATTATCTAGAGGTTTTAAGTTTGTACCATATAGGAAGTGTGATACTGCAAGGTTACTATTAGATTTTAAAATGTTTATTAGGCAACTTAACTCGGAGGTTGTATTTCAGGGACAGGCTAAAACAGAATTACAGCCCTGTTTGAAGCATAAAAGTGAATACAACCCACCAATACATCCCAGACTAAGACATTTTGAGTTGATAGTGGAAAAAGAACTAAGACAAGTTATAGGTAAATCTAGAAGATATAATTTGAGTCAAAATGAAAAAAGGGTACTTGGTGAACTTCACTGGAGCTCACAGGTTAGGGTTATGAAGCCAGACAAGGGAGGGGGATCTGTCCTTATGGACCAGGTTATATATGAAGGAAAAATGCAGGATATTTTAGGTGATTCCTTTACTTACAATAGGGTTTCTAGGAATGAGATTCATGTGGCCTATAAGTTGGCCCTTAATGATTTACTTTTGGAAGAATTAATTAATATAGAAACTTTCAAATTTCTACATGTGCCTCAACCTAGAATGCCCACCATGTTTGGTATCCCTAAGGTCCACAAGCATCAATATAATCCCCTTCTCAGACCTATTGTGTCCGCTGAAGGCTCCAAGACCGCGCCTTTAGCAAAATACATGGATATAAAACTTAAAAAATACTGGGGTAAAGAAAAAACTATTCTTAACGATTCCTGGGAATTCCTTCAGGGAATTGACTTAAACCAGGTTTATGATGGCATTATATTTGTTACAGTGGATATCAAAGACTTATTCACAGTAGTACCCCTGGAATGTGGATTAAATTGGCTATTGGCTGCTTTGGTGGACAAATGGAATATCTCTAGTGATGAACTACAAGTTATTCTTCACCTTATGGAACTGATATTAAAAAATAATTATATTTACTATGGTGGTGAATATTTTCACCAGGTGAGGGGGGTGGCTATGGGGGCCAATTGTGCCCCCACATATGCCATCATCATCTTAGCCTGGTGGGAAAAAACAATATGTTTTTAACTCTAGATTATGTGACTGTTGGATTTTATACAAGCGATTTATTGATGACATTTGCATTTTTTGGAAGGAATCTGAGGAGAAGTTAAAAGAATTTTTAGAGTATTTGAATACAACTACTTCTTTCTCACAATTTACAAGTTCAATTACTCTTAATAAAGTAGATTTTTTAGGATGTGAGTATCATTAAGATTACTGGGGGTATAAAATCTAAAGTCTTTCGAAAGGAGACTTTTTCTAACTCATTCCTTCACTTTGAGAGTGCCCACCCACATGTACTGAAGAAGAGTATTTTAAGGGGAAATTGGTAAGATCTAGTAGGCTTACTTCTTTAGATGAAGACTTTGAGGAAGAATGTGTCTTCTTAGAAAAACTTTTCTTAGATAGGGGATATCCGGTCATATTATTAGAAGACACCAGTAGGTATGTTAAAGATCAGCAGAGGGCAAATTTATGCCCATTTTAGGAAAAGGTGATGAATTGACATTTGCCACTGGTGAGAAAAATGATAGTAGATTTAGTAAGGTATTCACAACGGAATACAACAGTGACTCAAAAATGGTGGTTGATGTGGTCAGAAGAGAATGGAATAGATTTAGGTCTTTCACTGACCTTAAGGGGGTAGAAAATAAGCCTTTAAACATTATTTTTAAAAAAGGTACTAACTTGAAGGAATTATTCGAGATGGGGAGTACTACATCTAGGGGTAAGAGATTTGGCACCTATAGATGTGGGGCATGCTCCCAGTGTAAGCATATAGCTAATGTTGACCAAGTGTATATTAAATCCAGGAATAGGACTGTTATAAGCACTTATTATAGTAACTGTAATACTAGTGGAGTAGTTTATTTAGTAATATGTGAAGTTTGTAGCACTTTTTATGTAGGGAAGACAGAAAGATGTCTGAAAAGGTGCATTTATGAGCATTTTTATGATATAAGTAGAAGAAATGATAATAATGCCTTCTACAAACATTCATAAAATTGTGCACAAGCAAACTTTTTATTCTTTGTAGTGGAAGTTGTTCACATTGATGCCAGGGTGGGCTCTTGGGAAACCCGTTTGGAATATCGGGTAATTGTATTGGCAGGTTTTGTTGGATGCTGGGAGGTATCCTGGCTTAAATGAGAGTATTTCCCTGGCACCATTATTGAAGTTAAGGGCAGCTAAACTCCAAAACTTTTTTAAAGCTTTTTTAAAGCTTTTTTAAAAATGTTATTTCCAGTTTTAACCACTAGAGGGTAGCATTGCATTGGAAATGTTGAATAAAATAATTTTATAAATTTATATATGTCTAGATATTTAATTTTGACACATATAAGAATATATTTTTTTATAACGTGTAAAGTGATTTTTTTAATGTTAAGTAATTAAAGTTACTTTTTTTAACGTACTTTTAGTATTGTAGTAAATGTATTGAGGATTGTTAGAATAAGGTGCTTCTGTTTCTTTATTTCTTAGGCATTTATTAATAGATATCAAGTTTCTATCGGTTGATTTTTAAAACTTTTGTGTATTTAAGAACTTGTATTAAGTGAATGATGTTATCTGATGAAGTCTTGGTGGACAAAAACATATTTGAAATCATCAATGTTAATATTTGTGTGTTTCTGAGTGTTTCCATGGAATAAAGAGCCAATTTATTGTGGTCTGTGGGGTGTATTTTCCAGCAACACCTTTTCATTCATTTGTTGCTGGTTTGGAGTTCTATTTCCCACTTTCTATTGTTTTTAAACATTATCTACATCCAGCAGTATGTGCATGGTTGATATGGATGTACGTCTGCACCAGGATCCCAGTTGAACACATACTTTTCCACTGATACCTCAACAGGTGTTTTTATACATGTTGCTGATAAAAGAACACATTTACCTACTATCAAAGGTCTCACTTACATCCATTACATGTCAAACAGAACACCTCACTGGCCCTCTTCAAGAGAAATCTTGATGAGTGGATGGGAAATAGAAAGTTCACCCTGGGGATTACTCCAGTGGCTCTACTTGTTACAGCCACAGGGAACTAATGTCAGGTGGCATGATGCCAGGGCACTTCTGTGACCTAGGCTGGTAAAGGCTCCAGGGCCATTAGCCTAGTACACACCTATGAACCTATTAACATGTCTTTGGCTGTCTAGTGGTGTACTATTGCACCACAGTCCAAGGTACACTCCCATTTTTCCATTACTTTTTTCCAGGTTGCACTGTGTGGCACACATCTCCACTGAAACACGCCTAATGACTGCAATTGGCAATTACTATGTTTTGTTTAAACCACCTGTTTTAATGAAGAGTTGGTGTGGTGGGTTAATGCAGTGTACTGCAAGTGTGATGGGCTTGGGTCAGAAACATGTCAGAGGTGTTAACTTTGTACATGTGTCATACAATGTTATAAACACATACTGTATAGTCATCATTGCTCTATTTAGCTGAGCTTAATGAAGTTGCACTAAAAACTATATAAAGAAAAGAAAAAAGGGAGATAGGAAAGTGGTGAAATGGGGGCAAGCAGGGGGATAAATATAGTGAAAGGCAGGGGGAGATGTGCAGGAAGGGTGTAGGAAAGAATCATAGCTATCCATTTCTTGTACAGCAACAACTGTGCACATTGACAGAATTTGTACATGACTTTGAACTCTCCACCCAAGAGAGAAGGGTGAGGACAACATAACTGCATTGTGAATCCAATTGGATCAAATTACATGTGTCCAGTGGACACGTGTAAAATGGGGAGCTATGCATGGGTCAGATTTTTTTTTTGGGACAGGTGCCCATTTTTTTAAGGTGAGAGTGGAATGTTGGGAAAAGGACATAGGTACATGTGGGGTATGTAGGTTGGGTAGGTGAGGATGCATTTGCAAACAGACAAGACAGCAGACAGGTGCAGTGTGTGAACATGAGGGTGGTGAACACCTTGTATAGGGAGGTTGCTGTGGAATCCAAGTTACTTGTGCTTCCAGATGGCAGCAGCATGACTATTGACAGTGCTCCTTCACTGCCCCAAGGGTGGCAGTGCTGGAGGCTGGAGGCTGGGCACCAGGGTGAGGCTGCCTCACCAGGTCAGCCAGCATCCCTAATCTGGCGCAGGCAGTGGTCAAACCCACAGTAGACTATTCTGTGTACCAAGACCAGCTCATCCTGGGTGACAACACCCCTACCCCCACTACCACTCCCAGAGGGGGGCCGGACCCCATCCCATGGGATGGTACTACTCAATGTCACAAGTTGGGCAGGGGCAGCAGAGGAGGCATCTGGGAACCGGTGCCATGGCCGGTTGAGGAAAGTAGGGGGATCAGCCGGAACCAGCCTACCTTGATGTGTTGTGGTAATTGAGGTATAGCAATAAGTTGAGGTTAGTTATGAACAAATTATTGTTAGTATTTACAGCATAGAACATCATTTTAATTAACCCAAATACATATCAATTTATATTATGTGTGAGACAACATGAAGTAACAGGACAGGCAGTATGTTAACAGCATGCCAGTAACAGTTAAAGCATAAGGGCAACCACGTGGTTAATTTAACAAGATATGATAATATGAATGCATAATAACACATAACAATAATAACCACATAAGGCCAACAGAGTCTTATTCTTTCGGCTTTTCCCGGTTAGGGGTTGCCACAGTGGAACTCTGGTCCTCTAATGATTGGCAGTGGATTTTTATAGTGCTGAGTTGCCAGCCTGACAACCAACTTTCAAAGAAGGCACACCCATTCATGCGTGCACCTGTCTGCATGTCTTTAAACGTAAACCGCATAAGGCCAACAAAACTGTTAATTTAACAAGATATGTCAATATGAAAGCATAATAACACATAACAATAATAAACCGTATTTCCCAAAATATAGTTATTGTAACAAAATATGTTAACAGTAAACCATAATAATAAATGACAATAATACATACATAATAAATACATGAAGATAAGGGGTGGGGAGACAGAGAAAAACAGTTCATTAGTGACACTGCATATTATATTCCTGAAAACAGATTCCTGAAAACAGAGTTAATATTTACTCTACAGGTCAGTATTGTCAGTTTTGTGTACAGTGACTACAAGTCTCCTATAGGTGATTTAGACCATACATACCTCTCAAGCTGTTTCATGGGAAAGTGTGGGCCAAGCCATAACAAATGCAACTAGACAGAACAGTTCCACATCATGTGGACTTATATAACTACCAAGGTATTATGTAAGCAGATTTGGTAATACTTTCCATTCCAGGTAGTCATTTCTGTGGTAATCCTGTGACAGACTGATTAAGCAATATTAATTACAGTACAAGAAATCATGACACTTGAGAGGCATGTCTGTGTACCGTACATAAACTAGACAGCTGTCATGCCTTACTTGCCAGGCATGGGAAATTAACCCAATAGATGTGACTGCAGGGGATGTCTGTAAATAATGCAATAATTGACTGCATCAACTTAGAACAGACATGCAAGAAATACAGCCATACTAGAAGTAGACAGATTTATTTATGAATCAACAATGCTGGTAAGCACTTTAGTCTTATTGATTTTAAAACTCTATGACATCTAAACACATGGAGTGGACTACCTCACTCATGTATGTTTATTACCTTAAGTAGGAGGAACAGAGACCATTATGTGACTGATATTGGCCTGGAGACAGCCTTGGACAGTACTATGAGTTAAGCAATACAATTTGCAGGCCATTACTTTTGCATTCTACAGCTATTACAGAGTTACACTTGACTGCAGCAACCTTACCATAGACAATCAATGCATACAGCTCTACTGCCATGGTTATGATAACACAATCCTGCCAAGCACCATCTTGTTTACTGTTATTGCTATTGTTTATTGTTTATTGAACTTCAGTTGTTAGTGTTCATGTATTTCACTACAGGTCTACTTGCCCATTTATTGCACTACAGTTTTTCTTGTGTATACTTTATTGCAGTAACTGCTTTACTCATTCTTGCTTATTGCA
>NC_056732.1:1157530537-1157540537 GCF_019279795.1 Protopterus annectens | reverse complement strand
AATATGCCTGCCCACGATATAACAGTATCACTCAAGTCCATGCGTGTCAGTCCATTTTACACAGCATGATGGTTTTTTCAGCGCGCATTGATTTGCCCCACTGGATTGACAGGTTTCTTGATGATTTCTCGAACATTCCGAATTTTCCCTTGAGGTAAAGCTGCTGTGTGTCGTATGGCCAGAACCAGGTAGCCCAAAAAACAACGGCCGGACCAATTCTCAGGTAACCACTTGTATGCTTTCCTACCACATACAAAATAACAGTCCTCTACTTTGGTAGTAACTTTACTATGAACATACACTTGTCCTGCGTGAAACATTTTTCTGTCAATTATAGAGAATTGTTTGTAGAGAACAGAATCATGTTTTACTTCCTCAATTGTTTTGTGCATCAATTCAAAAAATGAATCACAGTTTGTATTGCAATAAGATCTGGTATTATCAGATTTAGTGTAGAATCTATAAGGAACAGTCACATTGCAATTGCTCCAATCCACCTGAACTGTATCATTCTTGTAAAAACACACAGTTCCCTTTTGTTGAACAGACAAGTCCAATGCTATTTTATCTTGTGATGTAATACTTGATGTATCATGAATCAGGTTTTCCCAGGTCTCGTTGACTCCTAGGGGGACTGAAGTTAACAGTAACTCCCCGTATGTTGTTGGCAAAGCTGTGCAAATCCAGCAATTTGAAACATTGAAGGTCTCAGCATACACATATTTGATTGCCTGGTAAGTGTTGAAGTTTGGCTGCCACTCTACGTGCAACTCTCCATGTTTATTCAGTTCAGTTTGTGTGGCGGGGAAAAGGAATGGCCACAACAAAAAGATTATTGTCACTAGTACAGTTAATAGGATGATTATGCAATACTTCTGAGGAAATGGTTGTTCTGCATTCCTGTTTTCTCCAACTCTTCCGAGTAGTTTTATTTGGATTTTTCTGGATTCTATCATTTTTGCTTTTAACATGTGATCTTAATCTCTGCCCTAATAGGACCTTCAGCACCGATGGTTTCTTCACTGGGGTTGAGATGGATCAGTCCTACTGATCTGACCCCCCTTTGTAGCCAGACTTTGTGCTGAGGGCCCCGATGGAGAGGTAAGATTTTTGTCCAGTTCAAAGCTCTTAACTAGTTTTCAGTGTGTCAGGTGGATCCATGAAGCTTGCTCTGTGATTGTGACTGCAGTGGGTGTCGAAAGAAGCACCTGGTATGGACCTTTCCACTTTGGTGACATCCAATTTTTCTTTTTAATGATTTTCACCCAAATCCAGTCCACAGGGATCACTGCCACTTCCGATGTCTAGGTTTGTTCTTTATCTGAAACAGAATTTGACTGCAACAGATGTTTAGAATTCAACAAATTTCTCATATATTCAGCCAGTGTATAGTCAGCTTCCTGGTCTGCGGGCATGAGAAGTTTCCACTGGGGTGTATAATGAGCCCTTCCAAATAGTTTTTCAAAAGGAGTCAATCCTTTTGCAGTCGGAACAGTTCTCATGCTCAACAGTGCCAGGGGCAGACAATACACCCAATTCTTTCCTGTTTCTGCTATTAACTTTCTTAATTTATTCTTTAATATTCCATTATGCCTCTCAACTAGCCCTGCAGATATTGGATGGTATGCACAATGATTTTTTAAAGAAATACCAAACTACTTACTTAACTGCTGTATTGTTTGGTTTACAAAGTGTGTACTGTTGTCACAGTAGATCCTTTCCAGAATGCCAAATCTAGGGATGATTTCTTTGACAAGAACTTTTGCTACTGTGGCTGTGTCTGGATTTTTGGTTGGAAAGGCTTCCACCCATCTGGAAAACATATCTACAATGACAAGACAATACTTCTTATTTTCACATTTGTTAAATTCTATGAAATCCATACAGATAGTATGAAATGGATATGGTGGTGTAGGGAAACTCCCTTGCTTGGGCTTTAACGCCCCTTGTGCATGATGTTTGTTACAAATTTGGCACATCAAACAAATTTTTTAGAGTAGTTTGTAAATCCGTACGTTGTGAACACCTGGTTCACCAGCTGTACCATCCCCCATGTTGAGACATGGCATCGCCCATGGCTCAACAAAGCTTCATATCTAAACAAATTAGATGGTAGTATCGGTTTCCCTTCTTTAGAGATGTACAGCCCCTTTTTGAGAATTGCTCCTCGTTTTACCCATCTTTGTTTTTCAGCTTGCGTAGTGAGTGTCTGCATTGTCTTTAACATTTCTAAGTCTAAAAGCTCAGAGGGTTGTAGTTCCTCATTTTAAAAAAAATACTTCTGAAGCTGCTTGTTTTGCAGCTGTATCAACTCTCGCATTACCTTATGAAATCCTATCTTGTTGCTTGGTATGAGCTGTGCATTTACAAATAGCTACTTTCTGAGGTAACTGAATAGATTCTAAAAGATCTAAAATGAACTGTGCATGATCGATAGGTTTGCCAGTAGATGTTATCATTCCTTGTTTTTTTCCACTGTTGCACAAAAACATGTACAGTAGAAAAAGCGTACTGACTGTCAGTAAAAATGTTTACACTTTTACCCTTTGCTAAGGTACATGCCCATGTCAAGGCAATCAATTCTGCTGCCTGTGCAGGTAAGTTCTGTGGTAAAGGTTTTGCTTCTATAATCTGAGTGTCAGAAACTACTGCATATCCTACTAGGTTCTGTCCTGCAGGACCCCTTTTGCATGAACCATCCACGTAGTATGTCACCTCGGCATCATCCAAGGGGACATCCGTGAGATATTTTCTAGGTAGTATCTTTTGCCCAATCACCTACAGGCAGCGGTGTGGTGTGCCATCTGCAGGGGTTGGGAGCAAGGTAGAAGGGTTCAAAGTCATGCATCGTTCAATTGTCATGTGAAGTTGGCTCAACAATATAGTCATACAGGAAAGATGCCTAGCAGGGGAAAGATATGCTACCTTCTCTTGCAGTAAAATAATCGTGACTGCATGAGGCACTCTCAAAGTGAGAGAATGGAATAAAACTACTGAGGCCGAAGCCTGTACTGCCATTGCAGCTGCAACTACTGCTTGTACACAGTGGGGTAAGGACCATGCCACTGGGTCTAGTTGTGATGAATAGTAAGCAATGGGGCATTGCTTGTCCCCATGCTGTTGTGTTAACACTGATGTTATATAACCTTGCTTACAATCTACAGTTTGGAAAAAATGTTTATGGTAGTTTGGTAATCACAGAACTAATGAGGACGCTATTAACTGTTTCAGTTTGCAGAAAGCAGATTCTGCCTCCGGTCTCCATTGTAACAAATCATGTGCTGCCATAGGCTTTTTATATATCAGGTCAGTCAGATGTGCTGATTCCAAGGCATAGTTTGGAATCCAGCTCCGGCAAAAATTAGTTGTACCCAGGAAGGGCATCATTTCCTTCTTGGTGGTGGGTTTTGGTGCTAGCAAAATTGCTACTTTTCTGTCCTCATCTAATGTTCTACCTTCCTTGGATATTACATATCCTAGGTATTTGACTTGTTTTTTCCAAAGCTGCAGTTTATTTTTATTTACCTTATGTCCTTCAGTGGCTAAGAATTGTAATAGCACTATGGTATCTTCTTTACAATCTTGCTGGGTGGGGGCCGCCAGCAAGATGTCATCAACATAAAGTAAAATCTGACTGCCTCTTGGTGGGGTAAATCCCGCCAAGTTGCTTGCCATTTCTTGTGAGAATATTGTTGGACTTTCACAATATCCCTGTGGTAGTCGCGTATATGTATACCTTTTCCTCTGAAATGTGAATGCAAACCAATACTGGCTGTCAGGGTGTATCGGTATCGAAAAGAACACATTACTGATGTCTACCACAGAAAAATACTTCTGTTGAGGTTTTAAATCATTCAACAGGGTGTGTGGGTCTGGCACTGTAGGTGCCCTTGGTATTACTGCATCATTTACAGCTTGTAAATCTTGGACCATACGCCATTCTCCATTTACTTTTTTAACAGGAAATATGGGTGTGTTACATGGTGAATCGGGAGATTCTACCAGCACCCCTTCCTTAAGTAAAGCTGCTATGATAGGTTTGATTCCTGCCTCTGCATCTTTTCTTAAGGGATACTGTCTTTTTTGTGGTCTAAATGCTGACTTTGGCATGATAGTAACTGGTTCTGCTGTACAAATAAGTCCTACATCTGACTTTCCTGTTTACCAGAGAGTTTCTGGTATATTCTGTAAGGCATTCTCTTTCTCCTGTAATAGGAGTGCTAATCAGCTGTCCTTGCTAGACTGCAAGTGTATTGCTGGGTGGGTCTGAGTGATCAAATTCAACTTCTGTACTTGTATTCCCTGTTCTGACTGTTATAATTCTGTCTGTCTCTCCAATCTCGTGACTTTTTCTCCTAGGTCTGCCCATTCTATGTTTTTGTCCTTGGTTAAGCTAACATGTGGTAGTTGATTAGATTTATAAAGTGCAAAGAATTCCTGGGGCAATGAACAGCTGGCTACATTGTTTCCTTCCATGTCCCAGTACAGATTACTTAATATCAATCTGTTTGCATGATTTTTAAACAATTCTTGCTCATATTCCTTATCAGGTTCTGGTGTGTTACAATAATACAGGGTACAGAGCAACATGTGTTGCTTATCAATGTCAAGGGAGGGGAACTTTCTGATGGCTACATTCATTAACTCTTCGGTCACAGTCCCTGGACCAGTCATAATCAAGTCCTGGCTGTACCAATAAAACATTTCACCCTCCGATTGCACTGCAAAGGTATAAATTTGTTGCTGTGTTTCCATACCCTGCATGGTTGGGACTACTGCTATACCAAATAGTTGCATGAGGTCTCTGCCCAAGAGGTTTACTGGGCATTTTGCAGAAACAACACTTTTGCTTTTCTGAGTCAAGTCCTGAAACAGGATCAGTTATCGCAATGTTACGGGAGAGGGGCTCCCAATACAGCTGTCCATTAGCTGCTTTTTACCAGTATGTAATCAGGTGACTCTGAGTTTTCTGTCAGTTTGGAGGGATGTATCAGGGTTCGTCATGCCCCTGAGTCACACAAGAATTTAACCTCCCTCCCTTCTACCAAGAGTGTAATTTCTGGTTTTGTGTCTGCTAAATAGTTTTCCAGGCTCAATAAAGCTAGGTCTAATATTTCATTTTCTTCATTGTCAGTAACTTCCTGCACTTCCTCTATCTCTTCTGTCACATCCTCTACTCCCTCTATCACATTCTCATTTGTCCTTTCTCCGCTATCCCCTTCTAGTGATTCCTGACTACCATATAGTCAGTTCTCACCCTCCTTGTCTTCCGTGGTTGCCTTCTTGTTTTTCCTGCAATCCCTTGCCAAGTGTCCCTTTTTACCACATTTAAAACATTCACCCCTTTTCTTTCGCCCTTCAAAGTCCTCTGATCGCTGATCAGATTGTTTGTTTCCCTGTGCAGTTTTCTTGCCCTTTTTCCCGGACTGTACTACATAAACTTCTGCTCCATCTTCTACAGAAAATACTTGAGATTTCTTTTTCTTTTTGCTATTGAAATGCCTTTCGGCATGGCTCGCATATTCAAGTAATGACTGTAACCTGCTTGTACAATGATCTACCATGTGTTTTGTAATAAAACTGCTTATGGGTGCAATACTGCCTTTTAAAAATGCATTCTTTAACTGCTGTTCATATGGGGAATCTTGTGTCTGATCTTCAGGAACATGCATTCCACAGTGGTTATTAAAACATTCTAATAATCTGGCATAATACCGGTCAATAGTTTCACCTTCTTGTTGGATGCATTGATTAATGTAAGTCCAGTCTGCCCTAGGCTTCCATTTTTCAGAGATGCGGTCTGTAAGGCCTTTTACTCTGTTGTCTAATTCTGTGCTGCTATGTGGGAGGGGTCTATGTGCAGCATCACGGGGATTCCAGTTGCCACTAATCATGTGCCAATCTGGCCCCACAATTTGTCTAACTACTTTTTCTACCTCTTCTCCATTTAAGTTATAACTCAGTCTCATTCCTTGTAAATCTTCTGAGAACTTTCTAAAATTAACTTTTGGATGGGGAATTCCCTCAGTGGCTTTCCGGATATCTTCCGGAGTCCAAGGTCTATCCACTAAAATAGTTGGGTCCTGACCGTCTTGTCCTGCCTGAGGATTAGGTACTTCTATAAGTGGGCATATTTTTTCTTCACTCATAGATCATGAATTCTTAACCATTTGATATAACTCAATGCCTTCATTTGAGTTACCTGCCCGTTTTCGAGACCTGGTCCTGGTGGCATCTCTAATAAATGGTTTTACTTTTGCAATATCTCTATTTTCAGTGACAACAGGATATCGTGGGGGTGGACTAACCTGTTCACTTGCTTCATATTCTGGTAAGGGAGGTGGAGGGGCTGACGCTATTACTAAGTTATTGTCCTCCTTATCTAAAAACATTGTTTTTGAATTGTTGTTCTTTTGTTCCCTACGGTTTACTTCCTCAATCCACCTGTGTGCCTGAGGAATTCCTAATTGGCGTTGCCTTTTTACCCGACCTTTGGAATTGGTTTTGAGCTGTTTGACAAGTTTGATAAGCAAGGATTTTTCTAACTTTCTGTCGAATTCATACTTTTTAACCCATTTTGAATAGTACTTAATATTGTCAGCGCGCTGCGACTGCATGTATTTTGCATCTTCGGTTAATGGCGGATTTTGGGGTCTTTTTGTGCAATTATTACCCATTTTGTTCTACCCTTTTTGATCATTACATAACTTCTCTTATTTTTAACGTGGTACCATGGGTTTTGTTATAGTCTCTTCAGAATGACTGCCTACGTATTCTGTTTCTCCTGATCTATGACAAGAGAGTAATCTTTTCTGTCCTTGACTTGTAAAATATAGTCTTGACAAAAACAATACAAATGTAGTCCCTGATCTAAAACAGAAAAAAGTAGATTCACCTTACCTGAGCCTACGTGATTGATCAACTGGTTCGTGGAGACCCGTCCTTCAGTCGCAGATCAGAAAGTGACTGGTATCTTTTGTACGACAATTCAGTCGGAGGGCTTTTCAAATAAGAAGAACTGATTTGGTTTCTTCCCCGTACAGTTTCAACCACCCGGCCCATCTGATCCGAGGTGAAGTGAGGGTTCCGGTCCGAAGGACCAATCTGTCAAAGGAAAAAACTTCAAAGACCAATTCACGTAAGGTTCGGGTATGGCACCTTTTATTACTTGCAGCAAGGAGACAAAACATGCAAATACAGGATTTTGTCCAATTTAGTAGTAGGCAGTATGCTTCTTTTATACAGTTCTATGAAATGTTACTTTTCTATGGTTGATGTAGTTAGACACAGCTTTCTGTATTGTTCTATAGAAAATGTTACCTAGATTTCCTGCTGACATGTTCAGATTTGAAACTCACTATGTGTTACTTAAAAAATGTTACTTGGATTTCCTACTGACATGACTGGATTTATGAAAAACATTTGAGAAAAACAACCTGGCCTTGGGGGGTTATTTTTAGCCTACTACAAACTTTCTATTCTACAATTGTGCAGTTCTAATATATATGTGTTACATTTCAAGGTAGATTTCTAGCTTAGGTACAAGTAAATCCTGATTACATTTTATATTTTCAAACAGCCTTTGTCTTCATTATCAATAGCTTCTGCAGCTGTGTATTTTCTCATAGCATAAGCAGAAAATCAATAACTCTTTGTTTAAGTCTCATGACATTAGTAGAAATGAAACATCTATTATTATTTTCATGACATTAGCAGAAATCAAATGCTCTCCTGTTAATTTCCAAAGCATAAGCAGATCATAGCTGCATACATTTTTATGACATAACAGGATTGGAATGTCTCAGCAGCTCGTGCAGATTTATGCAGTGTGAAATAGAATAAATGCGTTAACCCTTTTAAAACCTTGAATGCACTAAGCATATTACTAATACATATTTTTCTGACATTCACTTTATGCCATTTGACAATGAATCCCTTCAGGTCTTTTGTTGTTTAAAGCATATAATGTTCTTCAAGTTTTAGTATCTTCCATTTTAATGTCTCCAGATATTTTTCAGCTAAACAGGTACATGTAGTAGCATGCAGTACTGCAGTGAGAATTATAAGACACCTCCACTTATCTGAGCATTCTCATCACACTGTTGTAGGGCTTCCTGCACAATTCATGCTGGGATCTCCAGTGTCCATTTGTGATATCTCAAGTACTGTTGGATCTGCTGTGTTAAAATTTATATCACTGATTCATCTTCTGCTAATTGCATGAAAAGATTTTGTATTGGGATCTCCATATTATTCTTTCTATCTGATCTGTATTGCTGCATAGTCTTAAGCAATGATGCATGAATTATTCCTGTGAGACCTCTATCCTTCTTCATTCATGGTGACTTAGATGGTGATGATATTGTTGACCTTTCCCTTTTCTTATGTTCTAATGTCACTGTCTCTTTGTAGTTGCTAGGTACCCTTATTATATTTCTCACTGTCAGAGTGTTCATTAAGTTTTTTGTTGCTGCTTAAGCTTCTTCAAGTAGATAATAACATAGCTATTACCTTTAATTTGGACGCATAATGATGTTGAGAACTTAAGTTGCACTTGTAGTCCCATTTCCGTGCAATGTCTTTTAACAGTCAGAAACTCGTCCTTTTTAGATATAGAGTGGTCTGCACTCTGATGTCCTTCATATCTTCTGATCTCTTATCAGCAGAAATCCTCCTGTTTTTCTAGTTTTCCTGAGAATCTGTTCCATTTTGTAATCTAGATTTTTTTAAATAAATTGTCTGGGTATAGTGGGATTTCTTACTTTTGTGTTAATCCTATGGCCTTTTTAATGGTTATGTTGCTGTTATTACCCCAAAATTTCTAGTTCGGTGGTGATAAATTTTACCAGATCATCTCCTTCTGTCTCTTCTGGCAGCCCAGTCAATATAAATTTATTGCATAATGATTGGTTTTCTACATTTTCCACTTACTTTCTATCTTCAGATAGGGTCTATGTATGTCCTGTAGTTCCAGTAAGTGTGTGATCACTATATTTCATGATTCTACGTCCACCTGACTCTTAGAGAATTTTCCTTTGATCACTACCAGCTTCTGTGTGTGCTTGCCATTGACCATTTTTATATGTTAAATATCTTCCATAATGGTTTGCAGCAGGGTCTATATCACATTATCAAAATTCCAAAATGTCGAACACCATAAGCTCGACCTTGGAATCTCAAAACGTGATATACTTGAACGCTCAGAACAGCAATTTTTTTTCCAAGGGAAAAAATTTGCTGTTCCGAGAATACACACACACACAGCACAAGCAAACCAAAATACATAATCCATACATACACACTTCACAGAACCCTATACTAAACCGTACATGCACTACTAGCTATCCATTTACCTTAACCCAACCCTAATCCGAAGGTCCTTAACTAACGCACACTCACCTTATCTGCTCCCTAACCCTAAGGCCCCTAACGAATGCACACTCACTTTACCCGCTCCCTAACCCTAAGGTCCCTAACTATCACACACTCACCTTACCTGCTCCCTAACCCTAAGGTCCCTAACTATTGCACACTCACCTTACCTGCTCCCTAATCCTAAGGTCCCTAACTATCGCACACTCACCTTACCCACTCCCTAACCCTAAGGTCCCTAACTATCGCACACTCACCTTACCCGCTCCCTATCCCTAAGGTCCCTAACTATCACACACTCACCTTATCTTGGTCCGTTCACACACTTACCTTAACCTGGTCCATCACCTTTGCACCACAGTCGAGGAAATAGTAAAGCAGTAGAAACAGCCCACTGAATACTAAAATATTCAGTGTTCTGCACCTTCGCTATTTCAAGCATTCGCTGAATTGGGGTCGATATTATAACATTCGATGTTTTAAGACTTTGATGTTATAATATAGATGCTTGCAGCAGAGTTATAAAAGTGTATATTATAGTTTTGGCTCTATGAAATGAGGTACCATCTGAAATAAAACCTATTCAAGCAAAGTTCTATTTACAGTTGAAGCCTATGTGTTAAGGAGA